>NC_057807.1:313659083-313762927 GCF_018294505.1 Triticum aestivum | reverse complement strand
AGTGGTTTCGGGGAGGGCGGGCCGGCCGCGGGTGGCGGGAGCTGGCGGTTCGGCCGGTTGTGGCTGGCGGCTCAAGGGGGGTGGAGTTTGATGATAAACTGGAGGCCCTTGATTTCGTATCCAACGGCTGGAAAATCTAATGACCAGAGATGAAAAAGTCAGTCGACTAACGTGTAGCCTCACCCCGCACGTACACATGCACGCACGCAAGACACGCACGCAAGACATGCACGCATGTAGGCGTGCAACACTGACACGTACACACGCACACATGCTGGCGTGCAACACTGACACGTACACATGCACTCACGAACACACGCATGTACGCACCCATGCATGCAACACTGAAACGTACCCTTGCACGCAGCAACACTCACACGCCTGCATGCACAGCACACGACGCAAGACACACATTCAACCTATACGTGCATGCACCCTTTGTTAAGGACATGGATTGTTACGGGTATTAATCAATCTTATCTGTGGTAAGCAGAACATTGATGTTTGAAGCGGTCTTTATGAATCACAACGTATCGAACAGGCTATCAACATAGTAGGCTTATCTACATGAAAAAGATGACGTCACACTCAATGAACAATCATTGGTTTATGAAATGCCCGCTTCTGACCGCCCTGGCCCACCAACAGTTCCTCTGCTGTGCGCTGCCTGTGTTGGGTCACTGACATGCATGCCATGCACCCAAAGAGCCCACATGTCAGTGGAAGAATGGCGTGGTGTCCTAGGTCAGAGTCGAGGGCGCCACTCGCGGCACGCCCGGCTGAACACGCCTCCGTGCCGCATTCAAACGCCTCCATGAAACCCGTGTGGAAGCCGAGAAACCCACTCTGGACACACATTCGTTCATGACCGGGCCGGTGTTAAACGCAATGCTGGCCGAGCTCCTCCCATCCGCCATCTATTTAATCTCCTATTTAAACGACGCCAAATGCCGGCCAAGAATCGCACACCTCCGCTGCTCCCCTATCTCCTCCACCATTTTGTCCACTCTTACAATGGCTTATGAAGAGTAGTTATTCCGCATCCAAGCCGGCTGGGTAGCCCGCCGGATACGAGCTATGCAGCTCACTGATCCACCTCCCTCCCCTCGCCCGACGGAGCCAGTCACCGCCCCAAGTCGGCGCATGGTTCAGCAACTCGCCGCTCCAGGCCAGCTCGACGAGGAGCTGCGGACGGGCGTCGTTGCTGCCATCCACGCCGCCGCCTCGTACCGCGTCTCCCATTTCTGTGGCCGAGACTCCCATGCCGGCGGCCGTGCCATGCAAGCAGCGACAGAAGCCGGGTGCGCGGAGAGCGACGAGTCGGTGGCCAGCGCCTCCGCGTCCGCCGCCATCATCGAGGTGAAGTACAACACGAGAGGCCGCCGCTGCTTGGGTCCCATGAAGGCCACCGCGGAGGCGACGCCGGCGTACACATCAGGTGTCTTGCCGGATCCTTTTTTGCGAGGACCTTCGTCGACCCTGCATGGGCTCGACGAAAGAGGGGAATGTTAGGATGAACTCGAGCCGGTGCCGGCCATGGCAAAGTAGTGGCCGGTGATGAACTCGAACCGGTGCCGGCCACCATCATCTTCAGCACCAGCCAATGATATCAGTTGGGCAGTGGGGAAGCGAGCCGTCCTTTGCGCTGAAGCATATACCTTCGGGGCTCCCGGCAGTCCGGTGATCGTGCTTCTGGACATGAGGAACACAAATCGATCGGCGGGCGACCATTTAGGCCAGGTATTATATACCTGTGCTGTCCAGAACTAGCACCGCATAGTTCATTTAAATGTAATGAAATCCGTCATGTTTGTATGAAAATCCGGTATTTTATATGATTTCCGTCGTTGTTTATATGAAATATTAGTTTGTCTATGTGTTTGCGTGAATTTGGTCCGGTTGGTTGAGTTGCTATCATAATGTGTGCGGCTACGGTTGGATAGCGTAATTTGTGGGTTGCCGGTCGGTCTGCGGGCGGCTCGGGCGGCATTGTGGGACAAAAAACACAGCTCGTGCGAGCTCGTCTCCAACGTGCGCGCTGGAGGATGCATGACAACATGAGCACCCGAGCCATTCCTCGTTCATCGGTGGCAAAGGCACCGGTGGAGAAAAGGGTCGCCAATATTTTGGCTACCCCGGGCAAGATCCAAACAGCCCCTCCCAATAGATTCAAATCCCTCGTTCGCCGTGGAATTTTTCCATGTGGTTTTTTCATGGACTAGCAAGATGCCCGTGCATTGCACGGAACATCAAGATGCATTTTTTTTACAAACTCCCGCATGCATGCAAGGGATAATTAATGTCCTCCTTTGAGAGTACCATGAGGCAAACACCATTAATATTGCATCGATTAGTGTTAGTGGCCTTGTATATCTGCAATTGTAATTTTGATAGTGGCCCCTTGTATACAAAAATGGAGGGAGAAAGATGAGAGATAAGGTGAGGAGGAGTGGGGCGTGGTGGTGACTGGTTGTCGGACTAGGCGGAGGCATGGGGATGGACGGCGCATTATGTCTAGGTTTGTATCTCTCTCACACACACCCACGTAGGTGGGGGACGTGCACGAAGAGAAGAGGTGCACGCACGGTGCACGTACTCCCGTCTCTTTCCCAACCACACCCACGCGGGTACACGGTGGAGCTCATTTCTGTACGAAAAAGGCAGCCCACGTGGTAATTTGGCACGTGTACTGGTTGTCCACTTGGTGGAGGGAGGATCGTCTACCATGGGTGAACAAACAAATTGCGACTTGACGTGTTATGTTAAATTAAAAAAAGAGGCAAACCATGTGGGGCCTACCTTAGAGGCAAGCTTCTATACACTAGAGTACTTTTGATGTGTCCTGTCAACTCACAGAACAAGGAGAAGCTTGCTTAGTACACCGTCTCCCCCGCCCACGAGCGCGGTGGCTCGCAGGATGAGGTGAAGCTTGCTTACTACGCCTTACGCCCGCTCCCTCGCCCACGCGCGCGGTGGCTCGTAACACGAGGAGAAAATTTTACTACTCCCTCCGTTTACTCCTCGTCCCTACTACGTACTTTGGTTAGTACTCCCTCCATTTACTTATACAAGGCCACTATAAAAAAATACATTTTGCATCTATACAAGGCCACAAATAGTAATCGAGATAAAAGTTACTACTCCCTCCTTTCCAGTTTATGGCTCAATTTCAAAATCTCTCCAACCAAGGTAGACGGTGAGTGGTCGAATTAATTTCGTAGTTTGCACAAGTAATTAGTACGCTCGTTTTTCTCAAGAATTTATGTTTACCGAGGCATTAATTAGAACGAATGCATGAATGACCACTAAATTTCCATGAACTTGTACATGCATTGGTTAGTTTCCTCTTGACACTGCTTGCGTCGGGTGATCTAACGCACCTCAAAATCCAACATGTAATGGTACTACTACTAGTATAGTAGAATTGAGACTTATCAAACGGAAAAACGAATGTTTTTTAGATGAGCCCTATAAACCCTAGTGGGTACGTACTCCGTAAAAATAGATTTTTCCAAAACTAAGTCGCTCCCTTTCATGAATTTTGTAGTATACTCCTCCGTGGACGCTCCCTTTCATGAATTATGTACTTCCTGTCGCCGACATGTGGGACATATAGCAACCGGGTCGACGTGTCAAGCACCAAATAACAGTGTAGAACAGCAGGGGGACGCACCCCACTCATACCGGCCCAGTAGTAGTCAAATCACAATGCCGCACTTTCCCAGATGGACGAATCAACCATTATTTCACACTTTGGTTCGCCATCATCTCAAACCACGTACTAGTATTGCTTCTTCCTCAAGAGGGACACACGCATCGCCTTGGTACATCATGACACGTGGGAACGCATGACAGGCCATGCTCCCCCGCCGATCACTCAGTAAAATCACCTCATTTTTACTATACTTCCTCCGTATCGGTTTACTACATAGCATGCACGTCGTTCTAGGTTGAGAATTTAACTGGCTATATATGTGATGAACAATACTCTAGCCTTTTAAAAAATGTATACTTTTGTACAGTAGTACTATCGATGGATTGCGCCATGGAGCAAAAATTGAAATTAAAAAAAAGGTGGTACATACAGAGAGCGCTCGTCGCCAAATTACGCATATAGTACTATTAAAAAAGCTAGTACGTGCTTAATTGGGGTGCTAAATTCTATTAAAGAAATACTAGTAGTATGTACATACTAAAGAGTTAAAGTAACGAGAAGAAACATAACATAGTTTTGCTGGGGGCTCAGCACAACACACCCCTCAAATTAAACTAAGCACACCTGAAATTAAACTATGCAACTAATCCGGTAGACACTGCATTAGAAGTTTAGAACCACCATGAGCAACGACACTGCCACCTTACTCGGAGTCCTCGTCCACGTCCTCGACTTTGTTCTTGTCTCCATTCCTCTTGGCCGATACTTCTTTGCTTGAACGGCACACTTGGTTGTTGCTCTTCATCCAACCCTTGTAGATATTGAAACAAAGGTAGTCACCCATTCCAGCGTAGTGGATGTGGTCTATATCTAGTACATTCCGCTGCCATGCATGACAATGAAACATGTATGGAGGTTTCTCCAGTTTACCGTACGAAGGATGAACCATGGCTCCTGCTAGGGTCAGCATTGAAGGCTGACCAGAGGGCACCAGCCGATTCTTCTGGAGGTCGAAGGGGTTGCCTACAACGAGGCCTATCTGGCCCAGGACTTCTTCGTCGTTCATAAAGTCTATAGTAATGAATTTCACTGTTTTGTCCTTGAGGAAGTTCTTAAAATCCTGGCACTCAACGTCGGCATGGCATATGTGGTAGACCAAGCAAACATTATGTACGCAAACCTGGATCCTTCTCTCATCCCAGGACTGTGGTATACTCAACATCTAGCCCAGTGACCCACTCATCATCTGAGTTTTCGAACATGCGTCTGAAGCGAGGAAGGCATCCTTTCACCGTCGCGGAAGAACGGGTGTAGATGACGTCGAACTCATCGCCGGTGATGGTTCTAGCCTTGTACTCACCGCCGATCGTGGAGATTTGGGACGCCATGGATTTGGGAGGAGGGTTAGGATTAGTGGAACTGCCGTAATGTGAATGGACGGGACGACTAGGAGCGAACTGCTGTAGTATTGAAGGACGTGTGGGAACGAGTAGGAGCGAACTGCCAGTGTGCGAACGGCAAGGTAGTGGCTTACCATTCTCCCGTGATACGGGCTTCCGAGAGCCCTTGGATCTGAAATCGAACGGTTGCATGGCGTGATTCTAGACCTAGGGGTGAATATCCTATCCTGGAGGGTTATTCTACAAATTTTCAGCAACTTAGCATGTGACCATTTGATCTCAGATCCAAGGGCTGCCAGCAGCCCGTATCATGGTCGCGCCTACCACGACCATCGCGTCACTCGCGCGGTCGCGCCCTTGGAGATTTAACACGGTGTGTTAGGCTATCTGATGTTGGTATGTCATACATAGTCATCACTTAGTTACTCATACTACAACAAGGTTGGCTATAAGTGTATGTTTTACTCCTCTCTATCTCTTTCTTCGTACTCAAGGAAGAAACGGTGCTAAGCGCGTGCATTTATTGCATTTGCCAAGGAGTGACCTCTTCCAATGAAATGGTGTTGCTAAGTTTGCTTCATTTAATTAGCTATAGACTCAAAATTGTCTTTTCACCTAGGTACACGCGCTTAGCACCGTTTCTTCCTTGGGTCACCAAACTAGTCTCTCTCTTCTTGATTAACTTGCCACATCAGACTTTATGCCTATGTGGCAAGCTTAAGCACTTGTAGGAGCAAGTAAAAGTAAGTACAATAGTGCGCTTTACATGGCTTTTTTTGCATATGTGGAGGAAAGAGAGGCAAGGAAAAAGTGGAGAAGTGGGCTCTCATGCAAGAGCCAGCCTCTACTACATGGTGGAGCATTGGGAGAGGCACCTGTATGGAGGTGGTAAGGAATCGGGAGACTCACGCCGGTCGTAGCGCCGCAGTTAAAATGATAATGGCAAGTCAAATCACGGGGCCCCACCTGTCCAGCAGTAACTCGCTGTCAAATCACACAGCCCTACGTTTGCAGCAGCCTACTCCCTCGTCTTCTCGCGTCTCTGTCAAATAGACTAGGCGGAACGGCCCCGCCTACCGCGCAGGAAAAGCCCCGCCCTTGACTTTTAAATACAACTACATCCGCTTAAGAATCCAATGATATACTTTTTGTGACATGGTAACTCATATTTAGTTAGTCAAATGGATGACCTAGAACTACGTGCAGGCCCTATAAACCGAGACGCCTAAAAATAAAAAAACCGAGACGGAGAGGGTAGTTCAGCACGTATCTTTTTAGATCAATATAGTCGGGATTCACCAAGGAGCAAAACCAAGTGGTAGGCTGCTCCTGTCGTGTTGGCGTAGCAACTCAAGCAGGGTCAGTCTGCACACGAAATGGCGACACACTTAACAGGACCCCTTTGGCCGACATGTGGCTCATCCACCGTCTTGTTCCACGTGCGATGCACCAAATTACAGTTCGGAGCAGCGGTTGGAATTGGAGGCACCCCGGTCGTAGCGCCGCAGTAGTAGAAAATGAGCGACGAGGGGTCAAATCACAAAGCCCCACCTTTCCCGCATTAAGCTGGATGGGTGAAGCAACCATCATTTCACTCTAGGGCGCAAGAGCATAAAGAAAAGAGAAAACAATGATGCGTGCGGCAGCTACCTAGGGCATCCTAGGGTAGGGGTCTCCACTACATATCCTTTTTTTAAAGCGCCTCCACTACAAATCGGCTTCTCCCTCGTCCTCTTGAAGAAAACCGATGATGAGTGCGGCGGTAGGGTTTGTAGGAGTACTACGGCGTGCGGGGCCACGCCATAGTAAATGGACTCGAGCCGACGCCTTAAATATGTGTGGGCCGCTTTGTTTTTCGGGAACGAGGCAGCATTTTGGGTTCGGAGATGAGTGAAGATATAGTACGTACAAAAAATTGTGGACGTAGGTTCGACCAAAAGGCAATGATGCATGGGCCCTGCATTTTGATATACCCGGGGCCGCGTGAAATTTGCTACTCTACTCAAAACTAGTAAGGTACACATGTATTGAACGCATGAGATTTCGAAACCAAATTATGAATAAATACACACTATAGCATGTAAAGCTTTGAGTCATATATGCATGATGTAGATGTTCGTTTAGTTCTTATAGTTCATCTCATTCAAAATCAATAAGTTTTATAAAAATGTTAAGATTCATGGGGTTGTGCATTGTACTCCCTCCATTCCAAAATAGATGACCCAGCTTCAAAGTTAGTGCAAAGTTGGGTCATCTATTTTGCAACGGAGGGAGTAAATCATAAAGTAAAAAACAAATAATGGCAATTCATTTAGAAAAAAAAAATCAATTATGATACAGAAGATTCTAGAACAAAGGAGAAGTGCTTGTGTTTTGAGGTTTGTGCATTATGCTTAAGTTCAACCATGGAGTCTTCTAAATTGTACATGTGGCAGATCTGGTGGAATGTTGATGATATCTAACGCCAGTAGTGCTCGGATTTGCCTATCTCTGCACTGTCAGGTTAGCTTCATCTAGCGACCATCTTTCAAAGTTATTGGCACACTATATAGTTCTTGTGCCATAGTTGCATGTTTTGGAAAAAAGCTACTAGTGGGTTGTACTATCTATTTAGGAATAGAAGATGTATACATGGAAGTTGTAGGGAAAGAGATGACATGGAGCATCTCAATTCCTATGAGTAGGGATTGGAAAAGAGATGTCATTTGGTTCACATCATAGGAACTTTTCTATTGAATCTAGAGATGACATGTTTCTCAATTCCTATGAGGAGGGATTAGAAAAGAGATGTAATTTGGTTCATATCATAGGAACTTTTCTATTGAATATACGCTAATGTTTATTTTCCTTTGAAATTAAGGGAGTATAGGAATCCATTCATATGAACCAAGTGGCTCTAAAGCTATAGAAATGATATCATGTTTATTTCCTTTGAAATGTGGAGTATATGAATCTATTCCTATGAACCAATTGGCTCTAAAGGAAAAATCCTATAAAAATCATATCATATAGAGTTCCTATGATATTCCTTGACACTAAAGGATGCTTGAAATTGCTGCGGGTGATACGATGGTCTTTCTTTGTAGACTCCTCACCCAACTTTATAGTTACCTCTCGAAGATGAATGAAATGATATATACATGGTATTCTACATGTGCATGGTACACGAAAACTCGGTAAAAGTTTGCGAGGTTCGAATTTTCAATAAAGCTATATGCACTGCATTTCAGAACGGAGGGAGCATACGGCAGTTGCTAACACTCACGTGGAAGATTTGTGTGTAGGAGGAGTGGCTGTTCTGTTAAATGACATGGCAAAACTGACACTGTCGGATGCCGATCTAACGGTTCTTACGGCGTTCATCAGGAAAAGGCTTGTGGCAAACGTTTGTCGGATAATGATTTACGGACACATGCATTGCATTGATACGTGCCCCCCTCTCTCTCACGCACATGCACCCTCACGAGTCACGACTCTCCCGAGTCCTCTCGCAGACTCGCACGTCGCACCCACCGTCTATCTGCAGGTAGACGTCACGCACATATGTGCTCTTCACACCCTACCCTCAGAACTTCTAAAAAACAAAAGACGGCGCGCACATTTTATTTTAGCTCACACGTCACACACTTGTACTATTACTCTTGCGGCGAACGTTCTTTGGGCATAGTATATTTACTCTCACGAAGAGAAGAGGTGCACGCACGCACTTGTTCTCTCACACCCACTCGCGGGTACACGTAGGAGCGCATTTTTTTGAAGCTGGTACAACAAAATCACTCCACTATATATAAAAGCAGGAGCCTTAGCGCTTGCTTTACTAGGGTTCCTCTCGTTCACTCTCTCATGCTCTCCAGATCTAAGCAACACATAGGTGGCCACACTCTCTCTCAGCTCACGGCTGGTCACAAATCCGGCCGGACAACCTCGACCGGGGCAGGGGTGTAGGTGCATCGTTCACGCTGTCGTCGGCGGCGAGGGAGGAGACCAACGGCTGCCCGCGCGTCCCGATCGGCGGCCGTGCCGTTCTCTCCGAGAGAGCGCCGGCTCGGGAGGGCCTCCGACCCCTTCTTCCTCCCTGCGGTATTGTGGCCAAGATGCGGCCTCGCGACGCCGTCTTTGCGACATGCCGACGACCCTCAGGTATATATTCCTTCGAAACCTGCCTTGCTCTACTGCCCCAGCTCCCTTCGTGTGGATCCTTTTCTACTTCCGTCCGCTGTTCCAAAGCCACCTAGACTTCTACTATTATTAGAAGTAAAGCTATTTCATACAGTCGACTCAAAGCGTTGGTTCAAACAGGGAAGAAAGTGGGAAAGCTGTAGCATGAATCTAGGACTTAGTTCTAAGAGGAAATGGGGGAAAGTAGTAATATCTGTCACTGTTTAAATAACCGTATTTCTTATTTGTGCAAACAGGGATGTCCGTCTCCATATTGTTTCGGGATATCTGTCTCCATATCGTTTCTATCCGCGCAATCAAAAGCACACACCTCAGTTTTAGTACAACTGCGCAAATGAGATGGCTATCCCTCGCTGCGTCGTCTAACCTCCCGTCTTCAAGGTATCCCTACATTGGTAGTAACTAAGATAGAATGACCAACGCAATCTAAAAGAAGCTGATTCGTACCGTTTACTTCCTGATTGCAGTGCAGGGACGAGCGAAAACAACTACATCCTAGTCCGGAATGCACTTTCTACCAGTTCATCCAAGGACCAAGGACTAGCTGGCATGGCTACACTGTGGTTTTTTGGACAGGTGCCCGAACAAGAGGCATTGTGGTATGCTTATTTCTGCAAATAGCGGTGCTTAAATTTAGTGGAATGCACAAGCATTTCATCTGGTTAGTACACTGCATGGTTCAGTTCACCATTCCAGCTGAGACCACAATTATAATTGGTTATTCTGGAGTGAAAGAACCTAACCCTGAATGGTGGCAACAAGAAAAAACCAGAGTGAACTCCAGGAAATTTAAGCCTGTCGGGAGGCCCTTTGCTCAGAGAGAAGCCTTGCTTGTTTTTTCCTGATTTGTAAACCTTCTCACAACTTTGTTTTCTGATGTGAACTAGTATATGTTTGTTATGTTCTATGAATCATTGAGATGTATAAAATTGCTTAACTTATGCTTTTCAAGTTTTTTATGAAGACGAGTTTAATGTGAGTGTTCCACATGAGCGCTGCACTAGCGTGTGAACGTTTGGAATTTATTACATTGTGGCCTCAATTAACTGCATGAACCACTGTAACAAGATACATAGTTTCTTATATGTCAGACAACAGATTGTTGATTGTTAGCTGGTCGATAGCCTAGTGTTGATTGTTAGTCGTGTTTTGCACAACTGCTTACAAGTGGGGTAGCACCAACAGTGTTTACAAGTACTTATGTATACATCGGCGCACGGTTCTCGAACGAGTGCTCTATTTCATCAAAACACACACTGCTCATATGATAAACCGTGACAACTTATGTCTTACCATGCCATATTCATGAAAAAACTAGCGAGGACGCATCTGTTTTAGCAACAATTATGATGGCTCTCACATGATTCACAGGCACACAAAAGTAGCAGCAGTTCCCATAGACGGATTCAAACAGAGTACTAGCCCCAGAGGGGTCGATAACAGGCAAGGTTCGGATAATTAGACACAATCCAAACTACTATTAAACACTAGTTGGGGCAACTATTTCATGCCTCGATCTAATTTGGGCTGGACACAAGACGGACCTTGCCATGAACATCATCGAGGACGTCCCACAGCAGCTCAATCCTGTCAACCTTCATGAAGACAACCTTGTGGCCTTGCCACTGATAAACTTGTTTGTGGAGGCATGCCACGTCATCTTCCTACGTAAGCTTGACAAGAACAGTATTCCTCACAAACGAAGGAGTAGCTTTGAACTTCTTGTGCTTCAGTACACCCTGGATGTCGGCGTTCTGGGAACGGGAGTCCCCAGACATGCCTGCCTGCAGCCTGCGGTGTGGCCCAAATGAGGGCCCCGCACGGCCCATCTTCGTCAACACGAGACCCAAGACCCTCGCGAGGGGCCAAGCCTCGCGGGGCGGATGACACGGCGCTTCCTCAGGCACGGCCTCATCAGGCTGGCTCACGAGGAGGCGGAGAGATCAAGGCGGGGTACCTCGCGAGGTGCCCATGACGCAAGCCATGACAACCAAGGGTGCCAGGAGGGCACCAGCCCGCGCAGCGTCTCCCTTTCCTCTTTGGTGCAAAGGGGGCAAGCGCAGGCGAGACGATCAAGCAAAGGCATCCATTTCGGTGCAACAAGACCAAGACCAGTCCAACGGTGGGAAGAAGGTCATTGTGGAGCCCAGAACGGCGTCACCACAGGGCCTTTGGCAGACGAAGACCAACTTTAGTTAGGATAAGTGTACCAGATGTTCCCCTTCAAAATGGCCAATTGTTGGCGCCCTTCCCGCTCAATATTTGGGAAGAGGACCAGGGCCTTTGCCTATAAATAGGACTAGCCACCCCCGGGGTCGAGGGATCGGGCATCCAGTATCCAGAACCTGGGCAACCAGAGAACAAGAAGAGAGAGAGAGAGAGAGAAGGGCGGTTGAAGTCCTCCAAGCGGTTCATCCCCCCAGCCAAGAACAAACCCTCGTGAGGCTGTTCTTCCTTGTACTGTTCATCATCATCCGCCCAAGAGGCAATCCACCCACCACAAACTAGAGTAGGGTATTACACCACAATGGTGGCCCGAACTAGTATAAACCCTGTGTCTCTTGTGTTGTTCTTTCAGTAGTTAGATCTTTGCGAGACGGAGAGGTAGAAGGCAGAATCTCCACGCGCACCCCAGAGTTCGAACCTTAAGGGTCTGCCGGAACCCGAAATCCAACATTTGGCGCGCCAGGTAGGGGTGCGCCGGAATTTGTCTTCCACCGCTCCGTTCTCCCCGGACCGTCGCATCGTCATCACCATGTCCGGCGACCAGGCGGGCAACCAAGATCCGTGGGCGGCGTGGCCCGCCCGCGTGGAGCCGCTCGCCCCAGGCGACCCTGCGCCCCAGGCAGCTCGTGGTCCGCAGGGCGCTGCGGGCCGTAGGCGGCGCGGACAGGCTTCAGCAACCCTCACGCCGCGACAAGCGCGGTCGGCGGCAAGGGCCTCTAATCATGCCGCGACCACGACACCGTACACCCGCCGGGAGCAGGTGAACTCGAGGGCCGCGCTCATGGTGGCCCGAGAGCTGCTGCAGTGTAGGCTGCTGGAAGGCGGCCGCGATGTGCTGCTGGAGCGGGTCGCCGAACTCCTGGGTTTTGCCGCTTCGGGGGCTCACCCCTTCTGCATCCAGCTTCCGTCTCGAGCCCAGGGCAGCACGCGCGGGGGCCCCGCACGCTCCCGCGGGCCTCAGGGTTACCCCAACACCGGCGAATCCGTCGGCGCCGGACTGGCGGTGGCGCTACCCCCGCCCCCGACGCGTGAAGGAGAGGGGCTCGGCGCGGCCCACGGCGCCAGCGGACTGCCGCGCTACCACCCCGCGGCGGGCACGTCGAGCAGCTCTGCATGGCACATGGAGCACTACAGCACAGCCTTCGGGATGGTGGCGCCAGAAGAATACGTGCCCCACATGATGGACCAAGGGCACGCTCACGAGGGTGAGCAAGGCTCGCTTCTCAGCCCAAGCTGGGGAGACGAGACACCAGAAGCTGAGCTCTTCCAGGAGCCCTGGGACGGCTCCATCGGCCACGCTGGAGGCGACAATTATCGGGTACCACTAATTTCTCAGGAATAGGCGTATGCTAATCATGGATCGCAAAAGGTGCAGGTTGCCGCAGCGAGCAGCTGCCCCGCTCCCGCGGTCTCCTACCCCTCGGGAGGAGGGCGCAGGGGGCTGCAGGAGAGGGGCAGAGATCCCATATCATCATCACCGCGGCGTTCGGAGCAAGGCGTTCTCAGGAGGTAGGCCCTCCGCTGGGGAGGCACCTGAGGGCCTGCCCCTGGCGGAGGACCCGTGGTCGTCGGGGGAACCGCTGGCGACCGCTCTACCCCACCGGCGGCGTCCTTGTTTCCGGTCGTCGTTGGTGGCACTAGAGTGTGGCGCAAGGCGGGGCCCTCGTCTGGCGATATGAAGCAAGGCCGGTACCTGTGAAGAAGGCCCAGTGCCTGTGAAGCTCGCCGCCCCGTGACACTCTCACGTAATAATGAGTGGGGATGTACACACCCCGGAATCTCAGGGGTGCCGGCCTCAGGCCCTGGGGCTCCCTCCCACGCCCAGTGGACAGCACTTAGCTCCGCGCTGGTGAGAAGACGTCCAAGACTAGATTAGGTGCCGGACGCGGCCTTTTGTCTGTTTTCGTTGCCTTTCTCTTTGGTTGTAACTTTTCCCCCGCTGGATTTAAGCTGGATTCGAATTTGAGATTTGCGTGTGTTCGGGGAAGGGATGCTTGGTCTTGTTCGAGCCATTTCTCGCGTTCTTGTTACCGCCTCACCACAGCTGCCTCCCCTCGCGAGCCCCTCATGAGTCGGGCCGGGCCTAGCTCGAGCGCAGCCCAGACTGCCACTGTTGCACCCTCACGGGATGACCTTTTGGTGCCTGCGGAGGTTGTCCTTTCGTGAAAAGGCCCGGAGCCTGTGAAGAAGGCGAATGCATGTGAAGCCACCGCGTTCAGGAGAAGGCCCGGAGCCTGTGAAGAAGGCGAATTCCTGTGAAGCCACCGCGTTCAGGAGAAGGCCTGGAGCCTGTGAAGAAGGTGAATGCCTGTGAAGCTACCGCGTTCAGGAGAAGGCCCGGAGCCTGTGAAGAAGGCGAATGCCTGTGAAGTCACCGCATTCAGGAGAAGGCCCGGAGCCTGTGAAGAAGGCAAATGCCTGTGAAGTCACCGTGTTCGGGAGAAGGCCCGGAGCCTGTGAAGAAGGCAAATGCCTGTGAAGCTACCGCGTTCAGGAGAAGGCCCAGAGCCTGCGAAGAAGGCGAACGCCTGTGAAGCTATTGCGTCGAAGAGAAGGCCCAGAGCCTATGAAGAAGGCGAACGCCTGTGAAGCCATTGCGCTTAGGAAAGGGCCCAGAGCCCGTGAAGAAGGACAATGCTTGTGAAGTCTCCGGCCTGCGACGATCCCACATCCCGAGAACTCAACTAGGGAGCACCCAAGACGTCGCGTCCTCCCAGAGGCCGCCTCAGGGCCCGCGGGGAATAAAGGTAAACCAGCCAACCATCAGGCACAGGCACACGCGCAATATGACTGCTACTGATATGATGAAAACATGTTTTACATGAGGGGCTTCCCCTCCCAAAATGCTCTCACAACCATCAGGCCAAACACCTGAGTTCTATCCATGCAGGGTAAAAAGACAGGAGCAATACGTAGTCAATCGAACAAATCCCCCAATGCGTCCTCGGGGGCGCCTCCCGAGTCATCGCTGGCATCGCCGAACTCGCCTTCATTGCCTGCGTCGCCGCCAGCGGCATCAGGGCCGTCCACCACACCGCCTTCGTCGGCAGCCACGATCATGTCGTCATCATTCGAAGCGAAGGCCCTGACAAGAGCGTCCATGTTGTTTTCCACCCAGTCCGCCAGGTCGCCTTGGACGGCCTGGGGGACTGGGGCAATGGCAGCATCGAAGACGAAGTGGGGATCCATGTTCTGTAGATGGCTCAAGTCACGAGAAAAAGCGTGCCCGAGCAGGGCGCGGCTCCTCTCCTCCACCAACCTGTCGGCCCTGACCAATCGCGCCTCCAGCTGCGTCACCACGGCGGTGAAGAACTGCAGGTTGCTGGCATAGTTGATCATGAGCGGCTCGCCGACAGACGCCTCGCAGATGTTGCCCAAGGCTGTGTTGGCTCTCTCCCTGAGCGCAGTAAGCATGGGG
This sequence comes from Triticum aestivum, assembly GCF_018294505.1. NCBI lineage: Eukaryota > Viridiplantae > Streptophyta > Magnoliopsida > Poales > Poaceae > Triticum > Triticum aestivum. The sequence continues at coordinate 313,748,049 of NC_057807.1, read as the reverse complement.
CCATGCATGTGCTCCAGGACCTGCCGCTGGCTTATCTCGTCAGCGTTCTGGCGTGCGATGGCCTCAGCCTCCTCCACCCGTGTGACGCCCCCGATTCAATCGTACACTAATCATGCACGCAAATGTGTACGATCAAGATCAGGGACTCACGGGAAGATATCACGATTCAACTCTACAAAAAAAATAAGTCATACAAGCATCATAATACAAGCCAGGGGCCTCGAGGGCTCGAATACAAGTGCTCGATCATAGACGAGTCAGCGGAAGCAACAATATCTGAGTACAGACATAAGTTAAAAAAGTTGCCATAAGATGGCTAGCAAAAACTAGGATACAGATCGAAAGAGGCGCAGGCCTCCTGCCTGGGATCCTCCTAACTACTCCTGGTCGTCGTCAGCGGGCTGCACGTAGTAGTAGGCACCTCTAGTGTAGTAGGAGTCGTCGTCTACGATGGCATCTGGATCCTGGGCTCCAACATCTGGTCGCCGCAATCGAGTAGAGAAAGCGGAAAAGGGGGAAAAAGGCAACTGTGAGTACTCATCCAAAGTACTCGCAAGCAAGGAGCTACACTACATATGCATGGATATATGTGTAAAGGGCCATATTAGTGGACTGAACTGCAGAATGCCAGAATAAGAGGGGGATATCTAATCCTGTCGAAGACTACGCTTCTGGCAGCCTCCGTCTTGCAGCATGAAGAAGAGAGTAGACTGAAGTCCTCCAAGTAGCATCGCATAGCATAATCCTACCCGGCGATCCCCTCCTCGTTGCCCTGTTAGAGAGCGACCACCGGGTTATATCTGGCACTTGGAAGGGTGTGTTTTATTAAGTATCCAGTTCTAGTTGTCATAAGGTCAAGGTAGAACTCCGGGTCGCCTGTTACCGTGGACACGGCTATTCGAATAGATCAACTTCCCTGCAGGGGTGCACCACATTACCCGACACGCTCGATCCCATTTGGCCGGACACACTTTTCGGGGTCATGCCCGGCCGTGGAAGATCAACACGTCGCAGCCCCACCTAGGCACAACAGAGAGGTCAGCACGTCGGTCTAAATCCTATGGCGCAGGGGTCTGGGCCCATCGCCCATTGCACACCTGCACGTTGCGAGGGCGGCCGGAAGCAGACCTAGCCTAGGAGGCGTTCCAGTCCAATCCGGCGCGCGCCGCTCAGTCGCTGACATCACGAAGGCTTCGACTGATACCACGACGTCGAGTGCCGATAACTTTCCCACGTAGTTGGTTAGTGCGTATAGACCAGATGGGCAGACTCAGATCAAATACCCAAATCTCGTTAAGCGTGTTAAGTATCCGTGAACGCTGACCAGGGCCAGGCCACCTCTCTCCTAGGTGGTCTCAACCTGCCCTATCGCTCCGCCACAAAGTAATAGTCAGGGGCCGTCGGGAACCCAGGCCCACCACTACCTAGGTGGAACCACCTGCCCCTTCAGCCCCCATCTCCGAACAGTATCACAGGTAATGTAACAGTGTAAAGTATATAGTATATGCCTGTGATCACCTCCCGAAGTGATCACGGCCTAGTAGTATAGCATGGCAGACGGACAAGAGTGTAGGGCCACTGATGGAACACTAGCATCCTAAACTAAGCATGTAGGATAGCAGGTAAGGGTAACAACTGTAGCAACAATGACAGGCTATGCATCAGAATAGGATTAAAAGAAAGCAGTAACATGCTACACTACTCTAATGCAAGCAGTATAGAGAAGAGTAGGCGATATCTGGTGATCAAGGGAGGGGCTTGCGTGGTTGCTCTGGCAAGAAGGACGTGTCGTCAACACCGTAGTCGAACTGGGGGTCATCGGCAGCCTCGGGGTCTACCGGAAAGAAGTAACGGAGGGGGAACACAATAAATAATAGAGCAATCAAAGCATCCCAAAGCATAACGAGGTAATACACGGTGCCAGGGTGAGCTAACGCAGGGATAGGTGATACCGGTGAAGGGGGGAAACATCCGGGAAAATATCCCCGGTGTTTCACGTTTTCGGATAGATGAATCGGAGGGGAAAAGTTGCGTGTTCGCTACGCTAGGGATGCATGGCGGACGAACGGGCTGTGTATCCGGATTCGTCTCGTCGTTGTGAGCAACTTTCATGTACAAAGTTTTTCGATCGGAGTTACGGATTATTTTATATTAATTTTAAAAGCTTTAATCAATTTTGGAATTAACAGATTTTAATTAATTAAAAAAGGTAATTATTGGGTCAGCGTGACATCATCATGATGTCAGCAGGTCTACAGGTTGACTAGGTCAACCCTGGCACGTGGGGCCCGTTCGTCATAGTCTCGGGTTAATTAAACATGATTAAATAATTAACTAAATGATTAGGTTAATCTAATACAAGATTAATTAAGTTAATTAATTAATTAATTAATGTTTTTATCTATCATTATTTTTTTTTGATTTAGAAGTGGGGCCTGATGTCATAGACTAATTCTAGGAGGGGGTTAGCAATTAGGGGATTAGTCCCTAATCCAACAGAGGCCAGCCCATCTGTCTCGCACGAGCAGGGGGCGCCGGCGGCATGAGGCAGAAGCCGACATCGGCAGGCGCGACGAGCAGCGCCGGGTGCGGCCGGCGGCGGGCGGTCTGGGCACGCGGGTGTGGGATAGGGCGCAGCTAGGGCGGCGGCAGCAGCAGCAGTGAGCAGCCGCGGGAAGCAGCCGCAGCACCTAGGAGTGGCGCGGCGCGGCGCTAGCTACAAAAGCAGTGCAAGCAGCGGACAGGGGAGCAGCAAGCAGCTGCGGCTGCGGGCGTGCGCGATACAAGGCGCCAGGTAGGGCCACGGCGAGCGTGGCACGTTCAGCACAGGGGGCGAGAGGGAGCATGGGGCGGTGCTCACATTCGATGTAGGGAAGGGGGCGAGGAGGAGACAAGGCAGTCCGGCGGGGAGGTGGCGCCGGCGTGGTCCCTGCAGCGACAACGGCGTTCGAGCCCGAACTGGTTCGGCCAGAGGAGGGAGTGGAGCGAGGGGAGTGGGGGTTTCACCCCGATCCAGATTGGATCGGGAGGGGAAGAGGGAGTCGCGACGTGGGGGGAGTGGGGGAGTTGCGGTTGGTGGGGCTAGGGTTTGGGTCGTGGGAGATATGGGGAATGTGTGTGGGGGGGGGGGGGGGTGGCCCGTTGGGCTAGGCCTGGTCGGTTGTGGCCTAGTGTGCCGAATCCCAAGGGGCAGGGGGCTTTCCCGCTTTTCTGTTTTTTTTTTCGTTTGGATCTTTTACTTTTATTTATTTTGATTTTTCTGTTTTATTTAGTTTAGAGTACTTAGGCACTTTGTAAAATTATGCTTTCATCACTATAATTACCATAGCAATATTTGTCACACACCGAACATTTTGTTTTAGTGTTTTGAAAACTTTGACTGTTTGCTAAATTTAAATTTGAATTTAGAGTGTTTGAACTGACACGCGAATACCAATAGTAAACAGGATGACGTGGCATCATTAGCGATGTTCTACTGTAGCCTAATTATCCGGGCGTCACAACCCGCTGACGAAGACGGAGCACCTCGGCCTGGGAGGCGGCCAACTCCTTTTGCGCTGCCTCAAGGGCGGCCAAGGAAGCGTCGGCCCGCCGCGTCGCCTCATCCCGTTGGGCCCTCAGGGCTGCGGTTCTTCCCTCAGCTTCGACCCGGATCAACTCCAGCCTCCTCTCGAACTCACGCTCGAGGCCTTGGCGCGCCGTCGCCACCCGACGACCAACCTCCTCCAGGACACGTGCCTCCCGCGTAGCGACATCATCTTCCGCCTGTGCCACCAGGCGCTCCCTCGTCTCCAGCCGCTCGTACTCACGGGTGCGTTCGGCAGCTTCCAGCACCAATGCCTCCTCAAGCTTCTGAAGCTCAACCGGGTCGCCAGATGCCACCTTCATCGACACAAGGACCGCCTCGCGCAGCTCCACTTGCTCCACCAATGAGTGGCACCGGTCCAGAAGCTCCCGAGCCCGTTCTTCCGCTGCTTCTCGCCGTCGGTCAGCTCCCTGGGCCTTCTCAACGGCCTGGGATCGAGCCGCCAGTGTGGCCTCCAGCGACGCTTTCGCCTCTTCACCCTCAAGGTCGCGCTGATGGCGTGTGAGGGCGTTGGCGGCCTCCAGCTCGCGCCTCTCCGTGGCCAGGCGCAGGCCCTCGGCCTCCAGGCGCGCGTCTTCATCGGTGAGCTCCTCCCCAAGCAGGTCCACCGCGCCGCTCGCCCTTCGAAGGAATTCGTGGCGACGAGCACGGCACTCCCGAGCGCGCTCGAGCACGTCTTCCATAGCATCATCTGCCCCAAGCAAGCGTCGGGGACCACGAATCATTGCTCCCCCTCCGGGCAGGGGGCTGGGGGCTGGCGCCCTCACGACGGCCGGGCGCGCCGTACCAGAAGCTCGGCCTGGGGCCAGCCCGTCTCCAGAAGAAGGGCGCAGGGGGCGCCTCAGCCAGTCGCAGCCCGCGACCAGACGAGAAGCCCACGGCAGGCTGGCTATGCCATGAGAGGGCCCGCGATGGAATATCGCGGGAAGAGAAGGGCCGCAGCGCGCCTCAGGATAGTCCACCCCGTCATTCGCCCTCACCACAAGGGCAGTGCTGCTCGGAGCACTTGGGGGCGATGGAGGAGACGAAGTCAAAGGAGGCGTCGCCTCAGCAACTTCTGCGAGCTCGGCCGGGAGAGGCCTGCGGAGTAAGGATCAGCAGATGCAACAAGGGGATCGGGAGCAAGGAAAGGAGAAGGCTTACTCGTCAGTAGCGAAGTACTTTCGGCGCTTCAGCAGACGACAAGAGAAGCCATCACCCAGGGCCTCCCTTTTTCCCGGAGGGCCTCAAAGTCCACACGGAAGCGGCCCAAGAGAAGAGCCCAAGGATCAACCTGCGACGAAGACGAAGCGTCAAATTGACCCGCGTCGGGGGCGACAGCCTGGCGCGCGCCGTCAATCGCCTCGCCAGAAGAAGCGTCCGGAGCCTCAGGAGCCTTGGCCCCAGGCGCTGGGGGCGGCTGCTTCCTGCCATCAGCCTCGGCAGCACGGGCCTCACGAGCTGCCCCCACGAGGGCATCACCCGGCGTAGCCTCATCGGGAGCCCTCTCGGCCTCCGTCACCTCATGCCTCCCTGCTCCACCGCTCGAGGAGGATTCGCCTTGACCAACTGGAAGGGCGGTCACCACCACAGGGTTCTCGCGGGGCCGCTGGAGCCCAACAGGGCGCAACCCCCATTCATCAAAGACAGGCATCTGCTTCACGAAATCGTCCCTGTTCTGGCAGAGGTACAACATGGCCCCTCCCTGCTGGATACTACCCGGGTTGGGGTCACCAGTCAGGACCAAGAGCACCGTCCTCAGCACCGCGGGCGTTAGGTCTTCTTCCTGGAGCCTCATGCGGTCACCACGCCCGCTGAAGGCCCACATCCGGTGGGAATGGCGTTGGAGAGGGGCAACACAGCGCAGCAGGAACTCCTTCACCACCTTGGGCACTGTCACCCCGATCGATTTCAGGAACGCGAAGCGGTGCCAGACAAAAACGAGCCGGGGGCTCTCAATTGTCTCTTGGCCCCAACCCAAATTGGGGATAGCAGGCGAGGTCGGCTTCGACAGCAGGGGGCTGGGCACCCCGACATCAACATACAACCACCGCTCACGGAAGCCAGCCAAAGGCGAAGGAAGCCCGAAATCGATCCCTGAGGCCGCAGTCTCGGACGCGGCGACGAAGCTCACGCACGGCGAGAATTGGGCGGGGTCGGAAAGGCGCAAAGAGAAGAAGTGGCGAAGCAAGGCAACGGAAGGAGAGATGCCCATCATTGCCTCGCAAACGAAGGCAAAGACCGAAAGGAGGGTAATGTACTCAGGGCCGAGGTGCATCATATGGATCTGATAATGGGAGAGGACGGCATTGAAGAAATCGGAAAAGGAGGGAACCAGACCCGCCCACAAGGCATCAGCAGAGTAATGGACCTCGGTGATTATCCTGTCGGTGGGGAAGCGAGACGTAGGCCAGGCCGTCGTCCTCCCGCACTCGTTGAAGGTGGTAGCCAGAGCCGAGCTGACCTTGCTCAGGCACTCTAGATTGAGGATGATCGACCGGCCGACGGCAGGGGTTACCAATGGCAGCGGGCGAGACGGAAGCATATGTTTCTTCCCCTTCCCCTTCTTCGTCGGAGCCATGGCGTTGGGGAGAAGGAGGGAATATTTGAGATTGGATTGGAAGCAGGCGAAGGCATTCGAGGGGAAAAAGAGCAGAAGGCGTGCGAGCAACAGGAAGGGGAGCGGCTGTGTACAGTTTCGAGTCCACCTAGCAAGGTGCAAGATAAGGGGGGCGTGGGGGAACAGTGGCGCCCACGTCCAATCAACCGCCACGCGACGCCCAAGGCCGCAGGCTGTTAGGGCCCGCGGCGCTTCGCCCTTGCCCTTTCGCCTCTCGGCACGGCCAAGTCCATGCGCGCCTTGGGCCCGGGGGCTACTGTCGGCGTTCTGGGAACGGGGGTCCCCAGACTTGCCTGCCTGCTGCTTGCGGCGTGGCTCAAATGAGGGCCCAGCACGGCCCATCTTCGTCAACATGAGACCCAAGACCCTCGCGAGGGGCCAAGCCTCGCGGGGCGGACGACACGGCGCTTCCTCAGACGCGGCCTCATCAGGCTGGCTCACGAGGAGGCGCAGAGATCAAGGAGGGGTACCTCGCGAGGTGCCCATGACGCAAGCCATGACGACCAACGGTGCCAGGCGGGCGCCAGCCCGCGCAGCGTCTCCCTTTCCTCTTTGGTGCAAAGGGGGCAAGCGCAGGCGAGAGGATCAAGCAAAGGCATCCATTTCGGTGCAACAAAACCAAGACCAGTCCAACGGTGGGAAGGAGGTCGTCGTGGAGCCCAGAACGGCGTCACCACAGGGCCTTTGGCAGACGAAGACCAACTTTAGTCAGGATAAGTGTACCAGATGTTCCCCTTCAAAATGGCCAATTGTTGGCGCCCTTCCCGCTCAATATTTGGGAAGAGGCCCAGGGCCTTTGCCTATAAATAGGACTAGCCACCCCCGGGGTCGAGGGATCGAGTATCTAGTATCCAGAACCTGGGCAAGCAGAGAACAAGAAGAGAGAGAGAGAAGGGCGGTTGAACTCCTCCAAGCGGTTCATTCCCCCAGCCAAGAACAGACCCTCGTGAGGCTGTTCTTCCTTGTACTGTTCATCATCATCCGCCCAAGAGGCAATCCACCCACCACAAACTAGAGTAGGGTATTACACCACAATGGTGGCCCGAACTAGTATAAACCCTGTGTCTCTTGTGTTGTTCTTTCAGTAGTTAGATCTTTGCGAGACGGAGAGGTAGAAGGCAGAATCTCCGCGCGCACCCCAGAGTTCGAACCTTAAGGGTCTGCCGGAACCCGAAATCCAACACTGGACAACATGCCTAACAACAGTGAGGCTGGAATACAACTCTTCGTTGGTATAACTGCAAATGGCTTCCAGGATCCAACAGCCTAAGAACTCTATTTTCCCAGTGCGTATATTCAGGTTGTCCGCCTCATAGCGAGTGACATGTACAACCACACAATCCTTGTCTGCATCAGGGCTCTAATTGAAACAGAAACTAATTCTGAATTACTTTTCAGTATAAGAAACACAAGTTATTTAAACCACTACGTATACCATGGCATCGAAGCTAATAAAATTTTGCATTATTAATCACCACATACTTCCTTTTCTAAAAAAATCACCACATACTTAGATGAAAAACCACAATCGAGATCGGCAAAGAAGGAAATCACCTTGGGCAGCTCAACGGGGGGGGGTGGGGGGACACATCCTCGAAGGGGGAAAACTGCTCCTGCAGTGCCACGGGGGCTGTAACCTCAAACGGGGCATTGACCATCTCAGTATCTGGGGTCGCCTTGGTGGTTGCCTCCATCTTCTTGGAGCTCTCTGTCTCGTGGGGATCAGCCTCCCGCATCTGCTCCAATATCGGCAGATCTTTGCCTGGTTCTCCTTGGTCCATCATGAAACTGACGAATACTAGGAGACCACTGAAAGGAAAACACAATCGCAATGACAATGAAACAAAAAAGAGAGTGAGGATCAGTTACTGCTTTGCAAAAGTTCTTTTTTTCCTCTGAACAAAAATATACCAATATCACGGATCCGCTTACCTTCCCTTCGTTCGGAGAGAAGAACAGTGGCAGATGCAAGTGTTTCCTTTCTTCAAGATGGTGAGGGAGAAGGGGATTCAGTGAAGAGTGAAATGATGGTTGCTTCGTCCGTCAAACTTAGACTGCGGGGAGGTGGGGTTTTGTGATACGATGGCTCGTTACTGCCGCGCTACGACAGGGGTGACTCTCCGTCTGCATACTGCCTTCTAATTTGGTGGATGGCATTTGGGCCTGCGCGCTACAAGGCCCGCATTTCGGTGAACAAAAGTATAACGACATTCAGTAGAGGAAGACGTTTCAATGACCTAGGAGGAGCCAGAAACGGTAGAGTGTCTCCACTGTACTAGTAGTAATTGTTTTTCTGGGTAGCTGTAGAGTTTCTCCACTGTACTAGTAGTAACTGTGACAAAATAGCCCATTCACACTAGTAAATAGTAAAATCAATTAAAAAGCCCATATATTTACTGAATGAGAGGTGCTACCCACACCCAGCACACCGCCCCCCCCCCAAAAAAAACCTAGGTGCTCTTCTTCCTCCTCGCTCCCACCCACCTCACATCAGCTCGCTCCACTCGCACCCCCAAATTCCTCACCTCACTCCTACAGAAAGCGCCAGCTCCCCTTCTTCCTCACTCCTATAGAAAACCCCCTGCTCCCCTTCTTCTTCGCTCGCACTACAACTAGGCTCGTCATTCGTTACTCTACTCAAATCTATGAACGCGACGCAACGCCCTCGAGCAAAATGGAGTCGGCTGACCCCAGCGCCAAGAAGATGAGGCTCTGAAAGCACAAGTGCTCCCTGGGTGGTTTTGGTAATTAATGTCAACATAACTCTTGTTGGACTAACACATTTACCTAGTATGTTTCAGATAAGTTCAACAATGGAGTGGCATGGACAAGAGGATGTGGAACCCCTTCAAGATGCTAAGGACAAAGGATTGGCTCAAGCTTCAAGATCAAGACTCTACATTTTCTATTTTAGTGATCCAAGATCACATTTAGTCTATAGGAAAAGCCAATACTATCAAGGAGGGATGAGGTGTTGCTTAATGAGCCTCTTGCTTCATGTTCTTAGTGATATGCTCCAAAATCCTCAACTACCTTCCCACATCCACATATGACCTAAACCAAAAGTCAAACTCGGCCCCAGCGATTCTTTCTATCCAGCGCCACCGAGTTTCAGATGTTATAACCACTGCCACAAACCCTAGCAAATCGGTCTCACCGATAGGGATCTCGGTCTCACCGAGATGGGATTGTAATCTCTTTGTGTATGTCCATTACCAAAATCGGTCTCACCGAGTTTGAGCAATCGGTACTACCGAGATTACAATGCAAATCCTCTGGTTAGCTTATTACCAAAATCGGTCCCACTGAATTTGTGTAATCGGTCTCACCGAGTTTGCTGACCAACTCTCTGGTTAGCTTATTACCAAAATCGGTCCCACCGAGTTTGTGTAATCGGTCACACCAAGATTACGTTATGCCCTAACCCTAACCATATCGGTTCTACCGAGTTGCATCTCAGTCCCACCGAAAATCCTAACGGTCACTAGGTTTGCTGAATCGGTCCGACCGAGTTTAACCTTTCGGTCCAACCGAATTTGGCAAATTGTGTGTAACGGTTAGATTTTGTGTGGAGGCTATATATACCCCTCCACCCACTCTTCATTCGTGGAGAGAGCCATCAGAACATACCTACACTTCCAATACACATTTTCTGAGAGAGAACCACCTCCACTTGTGTTGAGGTCAAGATATTGCATTCCAACCATATGAATCTTGATCTCTAGCCTTTCCCAAGTTGCTTTCCACTCAAATCTTCTTTCCATCAAATGCAAATCCTGTGAGAGAGAGTTGAGTGTTGGGGAGACTATCATTTGAAGCACAAGAGCAAGGATTTCATCATCAACACACCATTTGTTACTTCTTGGAGAGTGGTGTCTCCTAGATTGGCTAGGTTTCACTTGGGAGCCTCCCACAAGATTGTGGAGTTGAACCAAGGAGTTTGTAAGGGCAAGGAGATCGCCTACTTCGTGAAGATCTACCGCTAGTGAGGCAAGTCCTTCGTGGGCGACGGCCGTGATGGAATAGACAAGGTTGCTTCTTCGTGGACCCTTCGTGGGTGGAGCCCTCCTTGGACTCGCGCAACCGTTACCCTCCGTGGGTTGAAGTCTCCATCAACGTGGATGTACGATAGCACCACCTATCGGAACCACGACAAAAACATCCGTGTCTCCAATTGCGTTTGAATACTCCAAACCCTTCCCTTTACATTCTTGCAAGTTGCATGCTTTACTTTCCGCTGCTCATATACTCATTGGATGCTTGCTTGATATGTATCGTGTTTGTTAAACTTGTTCTTAAACTCCACTTAAACTTAAGAATATTAAAAACTGCAACTCTTGGCACTTAGTGTCTAATCCCCCCCCTCTAGACACCTCTTCTCGTCCTTTCAATTGGTATCAGAGCTTTGGTCTCCATTGCCTTGGTTTAAACACCTTTGGAGGAAGATGGATGTGTCTACTTTGGGGAGTCTTAGACATAGAGTGCCTATTCTTGATGGAGAATATTTTCTTGAGTGGAAAAATGAAATGCTTGATATTTTCAATGAATATCACTTGAACAAGTACATTGCTAGTCCTTCTGCACCTCATATTGATCCCTTGCATCCCACACCCGAAGAAGATCTTGACATGATTCGCAATCTTAGAACCATCAATCTTATCATAAGAGGATTGCCCAAAAATTTGGTTGCTAGTTTGCCTACTCTTGATTGTGCCTATACTATATGGAAATTTCTTGAGGAACGATTTCCAGATTATTCCTTGAAAAATTTAGACAAAATTCTCCATAAGTCTATTGCTTTGAGTAAGATGAACTCTAGTGATCCTAGTTTTGGTGATTGTCCATTTGAGCTTACCAATCTCATCCGTGCTAAAGTAAATGTTGGAATCATTAGCTATATCATATCCGAAGCTATTAGAATTCATAAAGGTAACCATTGTGATGATCATATATCTAATGAATTACCCTCTCTAGGAATTGATCAATCACAAGATGTTGTTGAACATGGATACTATGATGAAGATGATGATAGTGACTATGATCTTGATGATACAATGAGGCATTTTGGTCTTATGGCAAATCTTCGCGGCTAAATGGCTGGAGGAAAGGAATGGGTCCTTGATAGTGGATGTACTGATCATATGACCGGAGATGAAGATATGTTCCTTGAGCTTGCTGAAAACGACGGCCCTCGAAAATATGTCACTTTTGGTGATAATTCAAAGGGTAAGGTGGTTGGCCTTGGTAAGGTGGCCATATCACATGATAGCTCCATACAAAATGTCATGCTCGTTGAATCCCTTGGATACAATTTACTTTCAGTTTCCAGACTTGCTGATTTCGGTTTCAATGTCCTATTCACTGAAGTAGATTGCCAAGTGTTTCGTAGAGACAATCAGAAAATGGTCTTTACCGGTATACGTAGAGGATATCTTTACATTGTTGATTTCACAAAAAAGGCTCAACCTAAAACTTGCTTAATTGCTAAATCTTCTAAAGGCTAGTTGTGGCATAGAAGACTAGGTCATGTTGGTATGCGAAATTTTGATTAGTTTATTAAAGGTGATCATATCCTTGGAATAAAATATGTCACATTTGACAAGGATAGACTTTGTAGTGCTTGTCAAGCAGGAAAACAAGTTGAGGAAGTCACCGCGCGAAGAACATCATGACCACAAGAAGACCACTCGAGCTACTTCACATGGATCTCTTTGGTCCGAACGCCTACAAGAGTCTCGGTGGTAACTCATTTGGTCTAGTCATAGTTGATGATTTTTCAAGATTTACGTGGGTGTTCTTTCTTGATGACAAATCGCAAGTCCAGAAGATCTTCAAAAACTTCGCTAGGAAGGCCCAAAATCAGTTTGACATGAAGATCAAGAAGGTTCGGAGCGACAACGGAATAGAGTTCAAGAACGCAAATGTGGACACCTTTCTTGACGAAGAAGGGATTTCACACGAGTTCTCGGCTACGTACACACCTCAACAAAATGGAGTTGTTGAGAGGAAGAACCGGACTCTTATCGAGATGGCAAGAACGATGGTTCTTGAGTACAAAACGCCAAAGCACTTTTGGGCGGAAGCGGTTGAGACAGCTTGTCATGCAACAAATCGCTTGTATCTTCACAAGCTACTCGGCAAGACGACATACGAGCTCCTCACCGGTAACAAACCCCAAGTTGGATACTTTCGAGTATTCGGCTCAAAGTGCTACATTCTTGATAAGCATCGTCGTTCTAAATTTGCTCCTAAATCTCATGAAGGTTTCCTACTTGGTTATGGCTCAAACTCTCACACTTACCGTGTCTACAACAATTTCACCCGAAAGGTTGAAGATACGGTAGATGTGAAGTTTGATGAATCTAACTGCTCGCAAGTAGAGCAATTGCCAATTGATGTAGGAGACAAAGACCCTTCGGAAGCAATTCAAGACTTGTCCATTGGCAAGATTCGTCCAACGGAAGTGAAGGAGAGTACCTCGTCCGTCCAAGTGGAAGCTTCTACCTCACGACAAGGTGAACCAAGAGTTGATACGGAAGCATCCACAAGTGGGGCATGCCAAGATGAAGAAAATGAGGAAGCCCACCAAGATGAACATCAACAACCTCCTTCTCCACCACGACAAGAGAACGACAATGTCAACAATGAAGAAGGCCAAGAAGAATAAGAAGATGAAGAGGATGTTCCACCCCGACCCAAGCAAAAGCTTTCACGAGTTCGAGCAAGAATTGCCAAAGATCATCCCGTCGAGCAAATCTACAATGGTATCCAAACCAGGAGAATCACATGCTCTAAAACTCGTTTAGCTAACTTTTGTGAACATTACTCATTCATCTCTAGCATTGAACCTATGAAGGTTGAAGAAGCACTGAAGGATCCGGATTGGATAAACGCTATGCATGAAGAGCTACACAACTTTGAGAGATATCAAGTGTGGACATTGGTCGAGAAGCCCGACAACAACCACAACATCATTGGTACCAAATGGGTGCTTCGCAACAAGCAAGATGAAGATGGACAAGTGGTTCGCAACAAAGCACGTCTCGTCGCCCAAGGCTACACACAAGTTGAAGGTATGGACTATGGTGAGACATATGCTCCCCTTGCTAGACTTGAGTCCATTCGCATCTTACTTGCTTATGCTAATCACCATGATATCACCTTGTACCAAATGAACATTAAAAGTGCTTTTCTAAATGGCAAAATTGAGGAGGAAGTTTATGTTAAGAAACCTCCCGGCTTCGTCAATCCTAAGAAACCTAATCATGTTTACAAACTTCACAAAGCCCTTTATGGTCTTAAACAAGCTCCTAGAGCATGGTATAAATGCTTGACCAAGTTCCTTACTGAAAAAGTCTTTGAAATTGGTAAAATTGATTCTACTCTTTTTACTAAAAGGGTTAATGGAGAACTATTTGTGTGCCAAATTTATCTTGATGATATCATATTTCGTTCAACTAACCCTCATTTTAGTGAGAAGTTTGGAAAGCTAATGTCGGAGAAGTTTGAGATGTCTATGATGAGTGAACTCAAATTCTTTCTCGGTTTACAAATCAAGCAAACTAAGGAAGGTACCTTTGTCTCTCAAACGAAGTACACCAAGGACTTATTCAAGAAGTTCAATATGCAAGAATGCAAAGGTATGACTACACCCATGCCTACTAGTGGACATCTTGATTTGACCAAAGATGGTGAACCGGTTGATCAAAAGGTTTATCGCTCTATGATTGGTTCATTGTTATATCTATGTGCCTCTCGTCCCGATATTATGCTAAGTGTGTGCATGTGTGCATGATATCAAGCTGCTCCTAAAGAATGTCATCTTAAGGCTGTGAAAAGGATAGTGAGATACCTAATCCATACACCAAATTTTGGCATTTGGTATCCTAAGAGGTCCTCTTTTGAGCTTGTTGGCTACTCCGATTCGGACTATGCCGGAGACAAGGTTGGTAGAAATTCCACTTCGGGTACTTGTCAATTCCTTGGTAGATCTCTTGTGTCTTGGTCTTCCAAGAAACAAAACTCGGTATCCTTATCCACCGCCGAAGCGGAATACATTGCCGCTGGTTCATGTTGTGCTCAATTACTTTGGATGACCCAAACTCTTAAAGATTATGGGATATTTGTGAAACATGTTCCATTGCTATGTGACAATGAAAGTGCTATTAAGATTGCTCACAATCCCGTGAAACATTCTCGAACTAAGCATATTGAAGTTCGTCATCATTTCATTCGAGATCATGTTGCCAAAGGGGACATTAACCTTAAGCATGTTCGCACCGATAAGCAATTGGCGGATATATTCACTAAACCACTTGATGAGAAAGTGTTTTGCAGGTTGATAGGTGAATTGAACATCATTGATGCTTCAAACTTGGAGTAGGAACTCCATTTGATACATGCATAGCATGAGCCTATGACTAATCCTCGATATTTCTCTTATGATGCTATTCATATGTCTTGGATATATTTGTACCTTGCATGTTATCTAACCCGTGTAGGTACTTGGTTGAATCTAAATCTATGAGATTGCAACTCACTCACATCTTGAGCAATCTCTACATCACCAAGTCTCTACACAATGGTGGTTGAAGACAAGGAAGCACGAAACCATTCAAATGTATCCTTTGGCAAATTCTGTGTTGAGTCTCATGATTGTCATTTTGGATACACAAGTGCTCTTCCTTGCAAAGCTAACCCATGTAGGTAGATGAACTCAAACTCCAAGTGGTGCTCCCAAATCTTGATGAACTACATCAACCTTGAGCAACCCACACAAGTTCAACTATATGTGCAAGATCAACACCACCATCCAAGGTATGTTATTCCATCTTAGAGAAGCTTTACTCCAAGTCATGAGTCAAAGCAACTTGACAAGATGTGAATACATCAAGATGCTTAAATGATAAATGGTAACCCCATTTTGAGCTTAAACGATGAGTATGACCTATGATCAAGTTCTCTCACTTGATTCTAAGTCAATATACTCTAACATAGGTGACTTTGTCTCCGCCCAACTCTAGATGAAGTTCTCTTGTGTTCTTTTATGTGTTATTGCATTTGTCTCTTGCATATTTGTTACCCCTTTCAAAAAAACTTCATCTAGATCTTTCCTTGTCTTTTCTTTTTGTTCTGCATTTTCTGCATCCAATTCATTGCAAATCTTTCAGTAAATTCCTTGCATATCCTTGTGAGATCTTACTTGTCTAGTGAGCTGAGGTGACAAGTGGTTTCACTCTGATGAACTCGGTCACACCGGTTTGTTCTCTTCGTCCCAACCGAAATCTTTCGATGCAACCGAAGCACACAACTTGGAGTCACCGATTTCACCATAGGAAAACCAACTTGCCACTTATTCCTGATTTCTGTTTGCTCCAGCTCCACTCAATGATTCTTGTCCTCTACCAGCATCATATTAGACATGCTGTTTTGCTCTATGACTCAAGGAGCAACCCATTTGTATCACATGTCCAGAAGAGCCCTTCTTGGAAATTGATGTCAAAGGGGGAGAGAGAGATCACATCAAAGCTTAATCTTTCCTATATGGGGAGAAAGAGAGAATACTCAGGGGGAGAGAGTTTCTCAACAAGGAGAAACTAATATCATCAAAGACCCCAGATGCTTGGTGTTCAAGAGGAGAGATGTCACATGTCTTTAAGAGGGGAAATACATGTTTGGTTGCTTGCTTTAGCTCAGGATCTATTGTTCCTTTTTGTTGCTCTGATTTTCTGTTCCCTATCTTCTCCCAATATCCCATGCAGATTCAGGGGGAGCAAGACATCTAAGGGAAGGAAATCTCTGATTTTATTGCATATCTTTACCTTTGGGGACATGTCTATATCCAAAGTGGTACTTAGTACTCACTCTACATGTCATCCCAGTCTTGGTTCTCTTGTGGTTTCTCTTGTTTGCTCTGGTTAGTAGGTGTATCTGTGTTATTTAACCTTGTTTGTGCAGGTTTATCCCATCCTAAGCCAACTCAAGACCACAAGGTAAGTATATGCATCACAGCCATGTGAATGAGAAGTTCTTGCTGATATACATACTGTTTGCAAGAAGGACTCATGAGCATGAAGGTACATTTCTCATATTCACATCATTTGCTCTGATGCATATAGCCAAGATACATGTAACACATTGCTTACTCTGTCATGTTTACGCATTCACATGCTCCTATGTTCAATATTCACATGATTGCATACATGTAGGGGGAGCCTATGCGTGTTACATGTCCTTCCAAAGCTTTACTTGCTATTCTCTATATCTTTATCTAAAGCTTTGATGTATGTTGTCATCAATTACCAAAAAGGGGGAGATTGAAAGCACAAGTGCTCCGTGGGTGGTTTTGGTAATTAATGTCAACATAACTCTTGTTGGACTAACACTTTTACCTAGTATGTTTCAGATAAGTTCAACAATGGAGTGGCATGGACTAGAGGATGTGGAACCCCTTCAAGATGCTAAGGACAAAGGATTGGCTCAAGCTTCAAGATCAAGACTCTACATTTTCTATTTTAGTAATCCAAGATCACATCGAGTCTATAGGAAAAGCCAATACTATCAAGGAGGGCTGAGGTGTTGCTTAATGAGCCTCTTGCTTCATGTGCTTAGTGATATGCTCCAAAATCCTCAACTACCTTCCCACATCCACATATGACCTAAACCAAAAGTCAAACTCGGCCCCACCGATTCTTTCTATTCGGCACCACCGAGTTTCAGATGTCATAGCCACTGCCACAAATCCTAGCAAATCGGTCTCACCGATAGGGATCTCAACCTCACCGAGATGGGATTGTAATCTCTCTGTGTATGTCCATTACCAAAATCAGTCTCACCGAGTTTGAGCAATCGGTACTACCGAGATTACAATGCAAATCCTCTAGTTAGCTTATTACCAAAATCTGTCCCACCGAGTTTGTGTAATCGGTCTCACCGAGTTTGCCTGACCAACTCTCTGGTTAGCTTATTACCAAAATCGGTCCCACCGAGTTTGTGTAATCGGTCACACCGAGATTACGTTATGCCCTAACCCTAACCATATGGGTTCTACCGAGTTGCATCTCAGTCCCACCGAAAATCCTAACGGTCACTAGGTCTGCTGAATCGGTCCGACCGAGTTTAACCTTTCAGTCCAACCGAGTGTGGCAAATTGTGTGTAACGGTTAGATTTTGTGTGGAGGCTATATATACCCCTCCACCCACACTTCATTCATGGAGAGAGCCATCAGAACATACCTACACTTCCAATACACATTTTCTGAGAGAGAACCACCTACACTTGTGTTGAGGTCAAGATATTCCATTCCAACCATATGAATCTTGATCTCTAGCCTTTCCCAAGTTGCTTTCCACTCAAATCTTCTTTCCACCAAATCCAAATTGTGAGAGAGAGTTGAGTGTTGGGGAGACTATCATTTGAAGCACAAGAGCAAGGAGTTCATCATCAACACACTATTAAGCCTTTATCGATTGTATGTTTACGCCGGACTCATCTAGCCGCGTCTGTGGTCTTAATGACCTATTTAGGTGCTTTGTTTGGTGAAGCCATTTTAGTGTGTGGCTGTCAAGGCAGCCGCACAGTCTTCCGCGCGGGGGGATCACTCAATATTTCCCTTTAGAGACATGATGCCTCGTGGACCGGGCATCTGAAGTGTGAGAGACGCATAATGCGGTATTGCGTTAAAGCGGGCGAAAGCTTCACGTCCCAGTAGTGCTTGATAGCCACTTGAAAATGGGGCGATGTGAAAGGTTAGCTTTTCGCTACGGAAGTTATCGGGGGAACCGAACATAACTTCTAGTAGGAGGGAACCCGTGCAACGGGCATCTGGGCCTGGCGTTACTCCTTTAAAGGAAGTGTCGCTATGGCGAATTTCTGTTGGGTCCATTCCCATTTTGCGGACTGTGTCCTGATATAGCAGGTTTAAACCACTACTGCCGTAAATCGGGACTCGTGTAATGTGGAATCCGTCAATTATCGGATCTAACACCAAGGCAGCCCAGCCAGCGTGTTGGATACTTCCGGAGTAGTCCTGATGGTCGAAGGTGATTGGCTGTAACAACCAGTGGCGAGACTCCTTTGTGATAGGCCACATGGCGCATATCTCTATAGGCGCCACTTGGTTTTTCCATTTTGTCACGTGAAGTAAATTTACTGTTTTGACTTCTTGTGGGAATTTCTTTTGTTCCCCAGTGCTTTGTTTGTGGGGTTCATCATCGTCTTTACTTGGTGTATCCAGCCCCTTGTGTTCGGCATTGAGTTTGCCGGATTGCTTGAAGACCCAACATTCTCTATGGGAATGATTTGCGGGCTTCCCGGGGGTGCTGTGGATTTGACATATCTTGTCCAGGATTTTGTTTAAATTAGACAGTTCGTCTCTATTATCTTTAAGGGGCAGCTTTTGCCGATCCTGCTGAGAGCTTTTGAATCCGGCGTTGACCGTCGTGCTCTTCGGTTGTTTCCCTTATTCCGGCGCTGGTCTTTGCTGCGTCGTGGCTTTCCATTTCCATCCCTGACTTCGGATGTACTTGGGTCGCTGGTGCTGCGTCTTGCCAACCAGCTGTCCTCTCCCGCGCAAAAGCGGGTCATGAGGCTTGTTAATGCGGCCATTGTTCTTGGCTTTTCTTGGCCGAGGTGCCTAGCGAGCCATTCGTCTCGAACGCTGTGTTTGAAAGCTGTTAAGGCCTCGGCATCCGGACAGTCGAATATCTGGTTCTTTTTAGTAAGAAATCTATTCCATAGCTTCCGGGCTGACTCGTCGGGTTGTTGAGTTATATGACTTAAATCGTCTGCATCCGGTGGTCGGACGTAGGTCCCTTTGAAAATTTGCCTGAAAAGCATCCTCGAGCTCTTCCCAACTTCCAATGGTGTTTTCGGGAAGGCCTTTAAGCCAATGCCGGGTTGGCCCTTTGAGCTTGAGGGGTAGGTATTTTATGGCGTGGAGGTCGTCACCTCTGGCCATGTGGATATGGAGGATATAGTCCTCAATCCAGACTCCAGGGTCTGTCGTTCCGTCGTATGCCTCTATGTTTACGGGTTTGAATCCCGCTGGAAATTCATGGTCCAGCACCTCATCGGTGAAACATAGTGGGTGTGCAGCAGCCCTATATTTGGGTGTGCCGTGATGTTCGGATATTTGTTGCGTTGCATTGCTTATTGGAGCTTGCTTTCTTGGCCCGTAGATAGATCTGGCTGGGCCATCTTTTTGTTGCGAATCCTTGGGTGGATCGGGTGCTGGCTTATGTTGGCCATGGGGTCGTCTATCCGACCGGGTGGCTTCCTTATTTTTTGAATGCGGGGGCTCTAAGGCCTCCTCATCAAATTCAGGCAGTAGCTTTCGCTTCGGGTAGCTCTTTGTGTGGCGACTGCCGCCGTATTTGTCTGCGGTGTTGAGTACTTTGCTCCATCTGATTCTGAGTGCATTATAACGCCCTCGATGCGGCTATAGATCCCACGTGTCGAGGCACGACTTAGAGGCATAAGCGCATTGAAAGCAATGTCGCAAGTCAGGCAATCATTACAACATCCCATGTAATATATAATAAAAGGGGAGATAACATAGTTGGCTTACACTCGCCACGTCACATCAGAGTACATAAATAACATCCATCAAACAAACACTCATGGCCCGACTACGGCGCCAAAATAGAAAAGAACCCAACATGCGACAAGGTCCTGAATCGATAACCCCAACTAGGCACCACTACTGATCATCGGGAAAGGAAACATAATAACGCTGAGAGTCCTCGTCGAACTCCCACTTGAGCTCGTACTCGTCACCTGGAGCGAAATCACCTGGACCTGCATCTGGAGTTATAGTATCTGTGAGCCACAGGGACTCAGCAATCTCGCACCCTCGCGATCAAAACTATTTAAGCTCATAGGAATGGATAAGGCAAATATATGTGGAGCTGCAACAAGCGACTAGCATATGTGGTGGCTACAATCGCAAAAGAGAGCGAGAAGAGAGAGCAGAGCACGGTCGATACAAATATGATCAAGAAGTGATCCTATAGCAACCTACGTCAAGCATAACTCCAACACCGTGTTCACTTCCCGGACTCCGCCGAGAAGAGACCATCACGGTTACACACGCGGTTGATGTATTTTAAACAAGGTCAACTTCGGGTTTTCTACAACCGGACATTAACAAATTCCCATCTGCCCATAACCGCAGGCACGGCTTTCGAAAGTTCAATCCCTGCAGGGGAGTCCCAACTTAGCCCATGACAAGCTCTCACGGTCAACGAAGGAATAGACCTCCACCCGAGACATTCCGATCAGACTCGGTATCCCGGTACAACAAGACATTTCGACAGGGTAAAACTAAACCAGCAACACCGCCCGAATGTGCCGACAAATCCCGATAGGAGCTGCACATATCTCTTTCTCAGGGCACACTCAGATTGTCCTAGGTACGGGTAGGCCAGCCCAGAGTTGCCCCTGGTAGCCACCGGTAGCTGACAGGTGGACCAACACTCAGAGGAGCACTGGCCCGGGGGGGGGGTAAAATAATGATGACCCTTGAGTCTGCAGAACCCAAGGGAAAGAAAAGGCTAGGTGGCAAATGGTAAAACCAATGTTGGGCATTGCTGGAAGAGCTTTACTTAAGACGAACTGTCAAGGGGTTCCCATAATAGCCCAACCGTGTAAGGAACGCAAAATCCGGGAACATAACACCGATATGACGGAAACTAGGGCGGCAAGAGTGGAACAAAACACCAGGCATAAGGCTGAGCCTTCCACCCTTTACCAAGTATATAGATGCATTAATTAAGTAAGGTATATTGTGATATCCCAACAAGTAAATAAAAGTTCCAACAAGGAACGGCTCCAATCTTCCACCTGCAACTAACAACGCTATAAGAAGGGCTGAGCAAAGCGGTAACATAGCCAATCAACGGTTTGCTAGGACAATGGTGGGTTAGGGGATCACATGGCAATTGGGAGGCTGACAAGCAAAAAGGTAGGCATCGTAGCAGTGGCAAAGCAAAAGAGCGAGCAAACTAGCATAGCAAAGATAGTAGTGATTTCGAGGGTATGATCATCTTGCCTGCACAGTTGTCAGAGTTGACTGGATCCTCACAAGCAAACTCAACGGGCTCCTCGGTAGCGAACTCGTCTCCTGGCTCTACCCAACAAGACAAACAAGCAACAAGGATACAATCAACCACGGGCAAGTCCAAGCAATATGATGAAATGACGATATGCTATGCGGGATGCGATGCGGGATGCAGTATGCAAGATATGACAGGAAATGCATGAACCTGGCATCAACTTGGGAAACCAAGTGTGCCACTGGATAGAGGGGATGAAATCGCTTGAAAACGATATAAAGATCAAAGGAATCGGAGCTACGGTTTAGAAATGGCAAGCGTTTTAAGATATGACACCGGTCTGCGATTTACAGCAAGTAGGCATCTAAATGCAACGAAAAGAACATGCTACAGCCAACAAACATGAAAACAAAATACATGGAAGTGATGTACACAAGATGGTTGACAAAACACTAGCACTGAGCCATAGGCAAATTCATCCATTAAGAGGTTCAAACAAGCATGGCTAAAACGCAAATGCAAAACAGATTTCAGACTTAGTGAAATTAACACTAGTCTGAAATTTCAGATCACGATGCTCTCTTCGGAGCAGCAAAACAACATGATAGAAAACCTGAACATGACAAGTAAGAACATGGCATGGAGCTACTCAACAAGCTTAATAAAACACCCAAAGTGACCTGGGGCCAAAAGGGTTCACAAAATACTCTACCGAGCTCACGAACATCGCTCGAACACAATCAGTTTTCAGACTTAGTGAAGACTGAGACATGCTGAAATTTAACTCACGAAGGCATATAAACGAGCTCGATGCACTCACTACGGTGCAAGTCATGGCAAGGAAAGCATATAACCAGCAAGAAGGCACAAAGTGCTAGCTACACATGGCAAGAACGAAGGCATAGCATGCATGGAACACTAACGGTAGCATCGGCAAAATCGCAAACAAGTTGACGATCTGCCCAGATTAACAACGAAGCAAAAGTTGAGCTCGATTGAGTCAACCTAGAGCACTCCACATATGCAAACAAAGACATGGATGGATAGATCATAACATAAATATCAAAACTCCCTTACTGATCATCCTCAAAAGAGGCACGGATCACTAGGAAACAAGCTGGACATATAGCATCATGAACTAAAATATCCCAGACTTAGTGAAAATCAAATAAGTCCCTGAAATCTGCATTCTCAGGTACCTCTCTTCGCAAGCTTGCACAAGACAACACACACATCCTAAAAATGCATGGGTGACACCTCTAGAAAGAAGACAAAATGCTTAACAATTCATCCCAAAGGGGCACAGGCATGTCATGCACGAATTAATCATAGCAAAAATGACAAAAGTGCATGATGAACTAACGGATCTGCAATTTAACTCACGAAGCCTCCTTCTAACAGCATTTTGGGTATCAAGATGAACTCAAATGCAAATGATGCAATGGAATGAAATGATGTACATGTCGAGGCGAAGATTTTGATATATCATACGCCTAAAACGGATCTACGGTTGCGGAGATACGAGCAGTCAAACATCGCATAAAAAACTAGGGTTTCTGGACAAAAGTCAACGGGGGGGGGGGGGGGGGGGGTTGGATCTGAGATCTGGAACCTCACGGAAACCGAGGCGGCGCCGGAACACTGTAGCAACGGGGCGTCGCCGGAGCTCGTCGCGGCTCACCGGAGGAAGAGGGACGGCGGCGTCGGGCGCCGGGGCGACGAGGGGCGGAGGCGGCGGCGGAGAGCGGGGGCGGCGGCGTAGTGGCTCCGGCCACCGGAGTCGCTGGACGGGGCGACAGGGTGCTCCGGTGGGCGGGGCCGGCGGCGGCGAGCACCCACAGCGGCGGCGGCGCGCGGCCGGGGTCGGGGAAGGAGGGCACCGACCCGGGCAAGGGGCGGCGGCGTCTCGCTGGCCGGGGAGGGCCCCGCGTGGGCCCGCGGGCTTCGGCGGCGCGGCGAAGTGGTCCGGCCACGTGGCGCGACCCGGCTGGCTGAGGCGGGCGGCGGCGGACGTTGTCCGGCCGGGGGCGGACACGTCCGTCGGTGCGGTGGAGGACGAGGATCTGTTTTTTTTAAACTAGGGTTTGAGACGAGGGGATCCGGGATTTGGAGGAGGGGGTCTATAAATAGACATAAGTGGAGCTAGGAGAGTCCAAATGAGGTGCGGTTTTCGCCCACACAATCGTGATCGAACGCTCTAGGACATGGAGCAGAGTTTGGTGGGTTTTGGGCCAAATTTGGGGGGTGTTGGGCTGCAACACACACGAGGCCTTTTCGGTCCCTCGGTTAACCGTTGGAGTATCAAACGAAGTCCAAATGATACGAAACTTGACAGGCGGTCTACCGGTAGTAAACCAAGGCCGCTTGGCAAGTCTCAGACCAATCCGGAAATGTTTAAACCCCACACACGAAAGAAGACTAGAAATGACCATCGGAGGAGAACGAAGCGCCGGAATGCAAAACAGACAACGGGGAAAATGCTCGAATGCATGAGATGAACATGTATGCAAATGCAATGCACGAGATGACAAGGTATGAGATGCATGAAAACGAAAACAACACACGGAGACAAGGACCCGAACCCGAGAAATAAATATAACTTGACACCGGAAACGGCAAGAGTTGGAGTACAAATGGGGAAAGTTACATCTGGGGCGTTACATGCATCTTTCGCAGTTTTGAGCTTCCGCTTCTGCTTTTTCAGGCTACGCGCAGTGGCGACGGGCCTTTTGTGGAGGCTCTTCTACTCCAGGAGCTTGTCCGGCGTGAGGTCGTCCGGACTATTTACTTCGCCGGGGACGGGTTGTTCGGTTTGTTTATCCAAGTTGCCTTGTTCGCACAGTTGCTCGATGCCATGTTCATCGTCCGCCGGCTCACCCTGCTCTGTGGCTGGGTCTGTATGACCATTGTCTCTGTCGAGGCGGGGCTTGGAGCGCCACTTCCGCCATCGCTTTGACTGCTTTTCGAAGGAACGATCCTTCATTGCGTCCTCTTGTTCTTCGTCGTCGTTTCCTTTGGGTGTGTCCACCATGTATACATCGTAGGATGGGGTGGCTGTCCAGTGCCGTGTGGGCGCTTGTTCCTGTTCGTCTCCTACATCGTCATCCATACCGTCGATGTCTTTGGAGTCGAAGTCTAGCATGTCAGTTAAATCATCGACGGTGGCTACAAAGTGGGTGGTGGGTGGGCGTCGAATTTCTTCATCGTCCGCATCCCAATCCTGCCGGTCATAATCCGGCCAGGGCTCTCCAGACAAAGAGAGAGACCTTAGTGAATTCAGAATGTCGCCAAAGGGCGAGTGCTGAAAGATATCCGCGGCGGTGAATTCCATGATCGGCGCCCAATCGAATTCGATCGGCAGGGGCGCGGAGGGTTCGGAGTCCGGAGAAGAGTCTGGCACTTTGGAGTCACGGGCTTCGCAGGGGATAAGGCTGGCGTTCGGCTCGGTCACCATTGAGACTGTAGCCCCTGTGGCAGGGTCTAGCCACCCGTCCGCGATCGGCGTAGTTGGCTCTGAGCTAAGGGTCGGAGCTGATGCGGGTGCGGCCTCCAGGGCACTGTTCGGCGGCAGAGCTAAATCATGCCCATCGTGACAGTGCGGCGCGCTCGGCTGTGACTCGAATCCGTCGAAGATCAAGTCTCCGCGGATGTCGACCATGTAGTTCAAACTTCCAAATTTGACCTGATGGCCAGGGGCGTAGCTTTCAATCTGCTCCAGATGGCCAAGTGAATTAGCCCACAGTGCAAAGCCGCCGAATACGAAGATCTGTCCAGGGAGAAAAGTCTCACCCTGGACCGCATCGTTGTTGATGATCGGAGGAGCCATCGGGCCTAAAGGTGACGACACAGAGGAGCTCTCAATGAAAGCACCAATGTCGGTGTCAAAACCGGCGGATCTCGGATAGGGGGTCCCGAACTGTGCGTCTAGGCTGATGGTAACAGGAGACAAGGGACACGATGTTTTTACCCAGGTTCAGGCCCTCTCGATGGAGGTAAAACCTTACTCCTAGTTAATTAATATTTATGATATGGGTAGTACAAGAGTAGATCTACCACGAGATCAGAGAGGCTAAACCCTAGAAGCTAGCCTATGATATGATTGTTGTTCTTCTACGGACTAAACCCTCCGGTTTATATAGACACCAAAGAGGGCTAGGGTTACACAGAGTCGGTTACAATGGAAGGAGATCTACATATATTGCCAAGCTTGCCTTCCACGCCAAGGAAAGTCCCATCCGGACACGGGACGAAGTCTTCAATCCTGTATCTTCATAGTCCAACAGTCCGGCCAAAGGTTATAGTCCGGCTATCCGGACACCCCCTAATCCAGGACTCCCTCACCAGGGTTTTATTTATGTTTACCACATCATGAGCCCAGTTGTGTTTTTTTTCTTGCTGAAAATGGCTAGCCCAGTTCTATTTTTTAAAGAAATAACCAAACAAGGCCTACTTGCTTTATCGGCCCTGCTGGGCTGCAAATCTTTCAAGATGAGGAGAGTTTCACTCGGTTTGCCCAGAAATGGGCTGTAAATTTTAAAACACATCAAACCGGGAATTAGTTTCAATTTTTTTATTACAAGATCTTAAATTACATTGATTTTTATGCGTGGACAATTATTTGGATTTTATATTTATATAAATTATTTTTCAAAATAGTTTGAATGATAATCGATATTTCTGGATTAAAAACAGTTGACCGCACCGAAATATGCAAAATTTCGTATACTTTTTAACCGTGGCCACAATATGGGGTGTGATGCTAACAAAAAGAAGATGGGCTCCAAAAAAATTCTTAAGAATTAGCAAATGGGATGTACATTATTAGAAATAATGGCAGATGGGATGTATGCTGTTTTCCACAGATTTGAGGTTGACTTGTGTGCTTACTACAGGTTGACGCATATGCTTTCATAAAAAAAGGTTGACGCACACGCAACGCCCTGTCAACTTAGTCAACACATGATAGCAGTGACTGTTGGATGTCCATCCAACGACTGTCGTGCTTCTTCAATCTCTGATCTTCATGCTCAAGCCGCTCAAACAAGCGCCGGCGGGACTGCCTGCTCCCTCCTCCCGCGACCGGCTATGCTACCGCGCAGGCCTCACGGCCCCACCGTACTCCCATCGCTGGCCTAGCCATCCCTCTACTCACCCACACATGCTGTTATTATCCAGCGACAGCAGACGAACCAGTAAACCCTCGTACTCCTCCACGTGGGAAACAACTGCCGAGTATTCCCTGGCTCCGTGTCGTTCCCTTCCTAGGCCTCGCCGTCGTCCACCGCCCTGGTGCTCTCGGGGCGGCCTGGTCAACATGGTCAATGAACGACATCCATTGGAAGTGGACTGTACGTGGAGAGGCTGACAGCTGGGTCCACGGCCGCACGCAAGGAAATGCCTCCTTATTATGAGCAAAATAATGATTCCTCCACCTGACAGCAAGGACCCACATGAAAGGCCTCTGTATTTCGCGAAAAAATGTTCCCCCCGCTGACAGGTCGAACCCACCAGCTATATCTTCGCACGCAAGGATGTGCCTCCTTATTACGCCCAAAAAAATGAATACCCCCTGCTAGCTGGGACCCACCATATTGTTGGGCTGACATGTGAGCCTACTAAGTTGACAGGGACGGAGAGCTTTGTCAACTTAGTCAATACTCCAGTGGTCGTATGATGTCCATCCAACGGCCATAGTGCTTCTTCAACCTCTGGTCTTCTTGCTCCAGCTGCCCAAAGCAGCACCGGTCGTGCCGCCTGCTCCTGCCTCCCGTGGCCGGCTGTGCAACCGCGGAGGCCTCACCGCCCCCATACTACTCCCACCACTGGCCAGGCCATCCCTCCACTCACCCACACCCCCTGTTATTCTGCGACGACGACAGCCTCACACCACAGCCGAACTAGTGAACGCTCGTAGTCCTCTCCGCGTGGGCATCCACTGCCGCGTCTTGCACGTCTCCGTGTCATACCCTTCCTAGGCCTTGCCGTCGTCCACTGCCGTGGTTCTCTCGGCGCGGTGTGGTCAATGTGGTCAACGACCGACTTCCATCGGAAGAGTATTGTACGTGGAGAGGCTGACAGCTGGGTCCATGGCAGCCGCAAGGAAGTGCCTCCTTATTACGCGGAAAATAATTATTTCTCCACCTGACAGCGGGGACCCATCGGACGGGCCACCAGTATTTTGCCAAAAAAATCGTTTCCCCCTGACTGCTGGGACCCACCGGACGGGCCACCGTATTTCGCAAAAAAAACGTTCCCCCCGCTGTCAGCTCGGACCCACCGGAAGTGCCTCCTTATTACGCACAAAAAAATGAATACTCCCCCAGCTAGCTAGGACCCACCTTGCTGGGAGGCTGACTTGTGGGCCTACTAAGTTGACGGGGACGAAGGGCTTTGTCAACTTAGTCAATATGAATGATTCTAGCTCCAGTGACCGTACGATGTCCATCCAACGGCCGTAGTGCTTCTTCAACCTCTGGTCTTCTTGCTCCAGCCGCCCAAAGCAGCGCCGGTCATGCCGCATGCTCATGCTTCCCGTGGCCGGCTGTGCTGCCGTAGAGGCCTCACCGCCTCCTACTATTCCCACCGCCGGCCAGGCCCTGCGGCGACGGCAGCCTCACACCGCAGTCGAACCAGTGAACCCTCGTAGTCCTCTCCGCACAGGCTTCCACTGCCGCATCGTCCCCTTCCTAGTCCTCGCCGTCGTCCACCGCCATGGTGCTCTCTGCGCAGCGTGGTCAACATGGTCAAGGAACGACTTCCATCGGAAGTGTACTGTACGTGGAGAGGCTGACAGCTGGGTCCACGGCCACAGCCCAGTTTTTTGTGATTTGCCAAGTAAGTCGCTTTGTTAGGCCTGTTGGGCTGCAAATCTTTGTCAGGCCTGTTGGGCTGGCCGAGAAAATGGCCCATCAGTAATGAGAAATGGGTTGTACATTTTTAAAACACATCAAACCGGCAATTAGTTTCTAATATCTTTTTTTCATTTCAAGATTTTAAATTACATAAATTTTTATGCGTGGAGAATTTGTTGGATTTTATATTGATATACATTTATTTTTAAAATCAGTTTGAATGTGAGTCGAAATTTCGGGATTAAAAACAGTTCGGACCGCACCGAAATATGCAAAATTTCGTATAATTTTTTAACCGTTGCCACAATATGGGTTGTAATGCTAACAAAAAGAATATGGGCTCCAAAAAAACCTTAAGAATTAGGAAATGGGTTGTAAATTATTAGAAATAATGGCAGATGGGTTGTATGCTATTTTGCACAGATTTGAGGCTTTCCTAAAAAAGGTTGACGCATAAGCACTAACTGTTGGATGTCCATCCAATGACCGTCGTGCTTCTTCAATCTCTACTCTTCCTGCTCCAGCCGCTCAAACAAGCGCCGACGGGACTGTCTGCTCCCTCCTCCTCGCGGCCGGCTGTGCTGCCGCGCAGGCCTCACCGCCCGACCGTACTCCCATCGCTGGCCTATCCATCCCTCTACTCACCCACACCTGATGTTATTCTCTGGCGACGGCAGACGAACTTGTAAACCCTCGTATAGTTGTACTCCCCTCCGCGTGGGAAACAACTGCCGAGTCTTCCCTGCCTCCGTGTCGTCCCCTTCCTAGGCCTCACCGTCGTCCACCGCCCTGGTGCTCTCGGCGCGGCGTGGTCAACATGGTCAAGGAACGACTTCCATCGGACGTGGACTATACGTGGAGAGGCTGACAGCTGGGTCCACGACCGCAGCAAGGAAGTGCCTCCTTATTACGCGGAAAATAATGATTCCTCCACCTGATAGCTGGGACCCATCGGACGGGCCACTGTATTTCGCGAAAAAATGTTTCCCCCTGACTGCTGGGACCCACCAGCTACATCTTCGCACGCACGGAAGTGCATCCGGGCAAACAAAAAACGATTCGCCCCCTGACTGCTGGGACCCACCAGCTACATCTTCGCAGGCAAGGAAGTGCCTGACAGTCGGGACCCACCTGGTCGAAGCGTACGTAGCATTGTCATTCTGGTCGCAAACGTGTACGTACATACTGGTCGATGTAGAGGCGCGCACGTGTCGTAGTAGAGGCGCGCACGTAGCATATACACGTACGAACAGCGGCCAGGGTGCAAGAAAGAAAATACGGCCACGTATGTGTACATACGGGCGGGGTCTCGAACGCCTACTCGCGCATACGTACGGCCAGGGCTCGTGTACATGGCTGGGTCGGAATGGAGAAACAGCATCGTCGTCGTGTTCATGGGGAGGCAACGGAATGCGTCGTGTTCATGGGGAGGCAACGGAATGCGTCGTGTTCATGGGGAGGCAATGGAATGCGTCGTGTTCATGGGGAGGCAACGGAATGCGTCGTGTTCATCGGGAGGGCTTGGACGGAACAGGCGATGGAAACGAGGCCTGGCGTACCGTAGAACGGAGGAAACGACCTTGTGTTCGACCGGCCACATTCGAAACGGGATCCTGTTCATTGGGAGGGGTCTGGCGTACCGCAAAACGGAGGAAACGGACCTCCTATGGTCGAAACAGGGGTCCTGTTGATCGGGAGGGGTGTGGTGTACCGTAAAACGGACGAAACGGACCTCCTACGGTCGAAACGGGGGTCCTATTCATCGGGAGGGGTGTGGCGTACCGCAAAATGGGACTCCACGGGATACTGTTCATCTCCACCGTCGACCCCCTCTAGCCTCCACGAGCTACTGTTCATCCACCGTCGACCTCCTCCAGCCTCCACCTGCGACTGTTCATCCACGGGCTCCTGTTCATCCAGCCTCCACCGCACGCTACTCCACCGGCTACTGTTCAACCAGCCCTCTCCATGGGATCCTGTTCAACCACCCCTCCACGGGCTACTGTTCATCCTGCCCTCCACCGTTTACTGTTCATCCTGCCCTCCACGGGATGGTCCTGTTCATCCAGCCCTCCACGGGGTCATGTTCATCCAGCCCCAACCGGCTCGATGGATCGGGGTCCTGTTCATCCAGAGGCAACACCACAGGGTCTTGTTCATCCACCCCCACCGGGAACTGTTCATCCACCCCCCCCCCCTGCGCAACGCTCACTGTTCATCCAGAGGCAGCATCGATCGGCTTCAGTTAACAGCCATCGATCGGGTTTAGTTAACAGCCATCGATCGATCGCTCGGGTTCAGTAACGCGTAGCCTGCAGTGCAATCGCTCGGGTTCAGTTAGAGCCCAACGCCTCGCTCGGGTTCAGTTAGAGCCAACGCCTCGCACACACGTGCGTACGTGTACGAGAGAAGCGCGCATTGCTCGACCCCCGACCTCCCACCGTAACCGAGAACTCCCCAAAATTTTCCTCCCCCTTGCTTCTACCATGGTTTTTTCCGTCAACGGCCCAAAGAATGTCATGCAGCTGCGTCTCCGGCCCGCCCAGGACAAAAAGCCCATTTTCTATCATGATTTTTTGTCATAGAAGTAGGAGCCCACCACATCTATGATGATACCGGGTTTTGTCACAATTATCGTCATAGAAGTGTCATATGTATGACAAATTTTTTTTTTCGTTCGGTCCAAAATGTCACGAATGTGTCTTTTTTTTGTAGTGGGTGGTGGCGGCGACGAGATCGGCGCGGGCGATCGACGGTGGTGAAGACGGGGATGGGAAGTGACGGACCGCTAAACCTATGCAAATCTCAGGAAAATGGAGCTTGGAGGTCGAGCTTCGAGAGGAGAAAGCTTAACTAGTGTGGCTCCGGCATTTCATCGAACACATCATGTGCATAGGAGGTGAGCTTGAGCACCCAAATGCCCTCCCCTCGCCGGCCAGAAAAAACAAAGCACTGTGGAGTGCTCTGCTGCGGCGATGGGTATATATAGGCAACACATTTTTCCCTGTTCATGGCTGGAACCGGGACTAAAGCCCCCCCTTCTATCCCGGTTCGAGCCAAGAACCGGGACAAATGTATGTGGGCCAGGAGCGAGGCCCATTGGTCCCGGTTTTTGGCTCGAACCGGGACAAATGGGTCCAGACGAACCGGGACCAATGCCCACGAAGCCCCGTCCGGCCTCCTGGGCTCACGAACCGGGACGTATGCCCCCATGGGTCCTGGTTCATGACTGAACCGGGACTAATGGGCTGGCCAGGCCCGAACCATAGCCCTGTTTTCTACTAGTGCTACAGTGCACAATAGCGTGGCCCGACAATTCTCAACTCGCTAGTCTCGATGGGTAAGCAATGCAAAATGGCTCTGGCTATCAATGCAAAAGCAAGGGTAAGAAGTAAGTGCCGTCGAGTTTACCGTCCTTTGTTACGGTTAGCGGTGAAGATGACTCCAAGGTGATGATGATTGGCGGTGATGTTGATGTCACACGCTCCTAAGTAGCCGAAACACCTTAGGAAACGGAAATCGCAACTCAAAATTTGTCAAATGCGGAAGATGGGTGTTTTTATGATGATTTTTTGGATGGATACTAATGGTGGTGGTAATGATACGAGTGGATGGGTGATGTCAAGAGCTTCCAAACGAGCTAAAGAACATAAAAAACAGACTTGGGAGTTGGAAGTTATGGTCAAATTGGTGGTGTAGTTGGGCTGATTCGGGGGGGGTGCGGGCACCTGGGGGTGGGAGGTGCGGGTGCCCGGGGTGGTCAGGGGGAAATGGCCTGGGGGTGCGGGTGCCTGGTGGTTCAAGGTGCGGGCACCCAGTGGTGGCCGATTTGGGCGGAAAATTTTTGGGATTGGCAAAATTTGGAGGATTTCATGGTGGGAAGGGTGGGGATTGTTGGGGAGGGGCTAGATCCACTTGCCAAACATCAAATCCATGGACCAAAACAACCAAATCTCACAAGATGCAACAAATTGCAAGAAAAATTTTGGGGCTATTTTTGTGGGGATTTTCGAATTTGGACGAAAAACAACAAAATCAAGCTAGCAAATGGGGGCATGGGACTCCAAGATGTGAATCAACCTTGCTCATGATACCAAGATGTTTTAGGGTGAAACCCTAGAGGGGATATTTTCACACTTGGAGGGGGAAAAGAGGAAGAACACTCAAGAACACAAGGCACAAATCACTCAAATAAACCCAAATATCACATCCACTAGAGTAGCATACATGAGATCCACAAGATTACAAGATCAATCCAAGGAAACACGCACTAGGTAAAGTTCTTCCCACTCCTAGAGGAGCTAAGGTCTTGATGATGATATACTCCCTTGGGAGGGCTTGTAATCCACAAGGATTCTACCCAAGAGGGGTCTTGATCTCTAAGAGGAGGGGATACAAGGAGCAAAGCTCTCAATGTTTTATCTAATACTTTGCTATCCTTCCAAATGAGCTAGGTAAAGAGTATATAAAGGCTAGGGACGAAACTTGGAGAAATAGGGGTACAAAGGACCAAAATGTCCCTAAAACGCGTAGCCACGGAGGAGGTGTCCGGGCACCCGGGGTAGAACCGGCAGGGCACCCGGACCGGTCAGGGGCTTCGGAGGGAGGAGGACCGGGCACCCGGGGAGGCCGCATGCGGCTGGGCGGTGCAGGCCGGGCACCCGGGGTTGAGGGCCCGGGCACCCGATGGTGGGCTGGGCGCGACCCAGGAAGGCGGCCGGGCACCCGGTGCCAAGGGCCGGGCACCCGGGTGGGGCTGGGGTTAGGCCCAGGCGGCGGCCGGGCACCCACGGCCGAGATGGCCGGGCACCCAGGGTGTCCAGGGGGCTTGGCCTTCCTCGCGTCTTCGAGTCCGGGCACCCGGGGTCGTTCCGTCCGGGCACCCGGGGTGTCCAGGAGCTTCTCTCCTTCATTCTTCTTGGCCTCTCCTTCCTTCTCTTGCTCCGTGGATGCTCGAATCTTCACCTTCTCCTTCTCACGATCATCTCCTTGGTATCCTAAAATGCATAACATGTCTTTATGAGGTAGAACCCAATTCTCATGTGAATCCGATCGAAACTCGAAGAGGAGAGAGAGTCAACCTCGTTCTCGATGGCACATGCACATGCTCTTGTCATTGGTCCTCTCGGTGCTTGCGGTCGCTCATTTCGGTGAGACCGAAACGTTATGAAAGGGAAACAGAGAGTTTGCATTGCGAACTCGGTGGGACCGATCGCTCATCTCGGTTGGACTGAAATGTTACGAAGGGAAACAGAGAGTTTGCTATCCCATCTCGGTGAGACCGAGATCCCTATCGATGATACCGAACTGACTAGGGTTTCTGACAGTGGCTATGTCAAGTGAACTCGGTGGCGCCGGATAGATCAAATCGGTAGGGCCGAGTTTGACTTTTGGTTTGGAATATATGTGGATATGAGAAAGTGGTTGAGGGCTGTTGAAGCATATCACTAAGCATTTTGAGCAAGCATGCCATTAAGCAACACCTTATCCCCTTTTAATAGTACTGACTTTTCCTATAGACTCGGTGTGATCTTGGATCACTAAAATGAAAATGTAGAATCTTGAATTTGAGCCAATATGTGTCCTTAGCATTTTGAGGGGTCCACATTACTAGTCCATGCCATGCCAATCATTGAACTTTCTGAAATGATCGTTGAAATAGCATTAGTTCAATGAGCTATATGTTGTTAGGTATTTCCAAAACCACCCAGGGTTAGTTGCACTTTCAATCTTTAAATAAAGGACGGAGGTTTTCATAGTTCTTCATCTGTCATCTGTTTATATCCGTTAGTTTTATGTTAACCATAAAAATTGACAGTTGAGGTTTAGGCTGTGTTTGGTTCAACTTCAGCTTTCAACTTTTGGGTCCAAAAACTATAAGCTGAACCAAATGGGTAAATTTATAAAGCAGCTTTTGAGAATCTGCAGCTTCTCTGTAGTGTAAATTTTGAAGCTGGGATACCCCAACTTTTCAGCTTCTCAGCTTCTCAGCTTCTAAACCAACCATTTTTTTGCTGTCCCCTAAAACCGAGTAGTATTTACCCATCAATGCCACTGGTAAGTCGTACCTCTTCGTTGTGTTTCACATCCGTTTCAGCTAAACAGCCGTTTTAGCCAAACAGCTTCCAGCTTTTCCACGGCTAAAAGTTCACAGCAGCTTTTTCACAGCTCACAGCTCACAGCAGTTTTTACAGAATCTACAGCTCAACCAAACACAGCCTTAAAGTGCCGACTTTTGGTCTATTGCCCGTCCGTGTGGAAAAACGATTCGTACGTTTTCCATGATCCGGCCTGAGCCCACGCTGCTCCTCTGCACGAGCCGGCCGACACATGTCCCGATGGGCCTAAGTTTTTTCTTTGACAATCCAACGGGCCTACGTGTACCACCTGAATTCGTCATCAAACCAAAGGCATCAATTGATCCACCCGCACCTTTTCCTAAAAATAAATCCACCAGCTGACCAGCACCTGCACCCATCGTTCCCATGCAGCAATTAACCCTAAAAAAGACCCAAAAAGCAACTGCGTCACCGAGCACGCCGACAGCGCCAGGCTTTGCGACGGCACCGTACACGGCGTCAGCGCGCTCGCGAACCTCCACCCGCGCGCCCCGGTCCGCGCCGCCGCGCGCACCGCCTTCCGCTGCCAAATCAGCGCTACCGGGCCACGCTCTGCGCCGGCTGCGCCGTGAGCCGTCGGACAGCGGTGGTGGAGCCTCCCTAAATCCTACAGGAGGTTCAGGTACAACATCTACTTGGTTAATTTCTAAATTCCACTTCTTTTTTTGCGCGAGTATATCCAATTGAGGGAGACTCTTCTTGATGATCTTCTGTGCCAAATCTTACATGGAAGTTTGATTGTGTGATACATTGTGTGATCCAGCGGCAAAAACCAGTGAGTAGTGCTGCTACTTATCAATCAAGGGAATGGTTTAGAGAAGAGAGAATGATGACAATACAAAGTGAGTGAGAGAGTGTGAGTGATTAATGAAGGACTGTAGGCTTGGTACTACTACGTACATTCTAAAAATAAGGAAGCGGGTAGTGTGCTATCTTTGATGTAAAAAAGGAAGATTTCTTTTCTGACTCAATAATGGTGGATCGATGATCTAAGGATCATATGAATGATTAATGAAGGATAACATGCATATTCAGTTCTCCTCTCAATTTTTGTGGTGCCAAGCTTGATCTTTATCCAATTAGCTGACTGACCGACCGACTGACTGAACTATTGAACGCATATGTTAGTTAGATTGACTGTATACACCACACAAAAAGCAAAAAATGATTTCTAAAAATATTAGACACAGATACTACAGAACCAGTGGACCCTCAAGAAACAAAAGGCACACCTGAAGGATATTTTCTTAACAAAATGTACTAATTTGACTATTTGAGTATGAAAAATGCGCAATTGCAATCTTGCTTTTTCAAGGAAAATAGGGAACTTCTACATACTTGATATGGATCGAGGCTAATTATTGATCTTCCAAATTAAAAATCTGAAAATAACTTTCATTTAGTAATGGATATATGGTCAAGAATGGATGCCTTTCCCTAAAGAAACAGAACAAAACTGTGTTCGTGTATGTCCGGCCGACAGATGAATCAATCTGCTTTCAAGTTTCATACCAGCAACCTTCGTGTACGTACATTTGTGTATCAAGGAGTCACGAATCCATTGGCCTGCGCACCACACATCGCTTCACTAATTCCAGCAGTGTCATTCTTAACAAGGTAAGTACGATTCCCTAATCCCTGTTTTTCTTAATTGATCTTTGATCTTGATCCCTAATGTTGTTATATTTTACTGATTCTATAAACAATCTCAAACAGGAACATACCATGATTTAGATGGAACCATTTTTAGGCTACCATTCCTATAACTTGCCTTGTCAATTTGATAAAATTACATGTGTGATGGAGGTTGTAACATATTACGATTTACATTGTCAGAATTCTTCAAGACCCTCTGTCGATCCTCACTATCTTTGAAACAATCTGATTTCTGTGTCATTGCAAAACAAATGTATATATTCGATGTGCTAGATTTTCTTATGTAGATTCTATATAAGAGGAAGCTATTCGACAATCCTGCTCAAGTTGGTACGGATCATATCGATTTTATTCGGTAAATATTTATGCTTGATAGATACAAGCCCTTCTTTTCTCCATCCTTTGCAGGTATCTAGCACATGTGAATCATTGTCGTCAAGAGCATGCTTGTGACATCATTACAATACGTGATGCAGGGCAAAATAATGTTATCATGAGGTAAAAAGACATTTAATCATTTCCTTTTTTTACTTTCCCGTTTTTGCTGTCATATACACTGTATATCCCACTGTAAAGCACATCCTAATTTGTATTCTTCAAAGTTTTGATCATTTGTGCTGCAGCTAAGTGTTCAAGCGCAATCTCTAGACAAGTTCCCTTTGTTGTTGTGTTGAATTTTGAGGAAAGGCGGCCAAGTAGCTCGTGGCAGCTGTCTCGTGCCTACTCTGCTGCTGCCTTGACTCGCCGACAACTTCGCCAGTTGGGCTGCAGGGGTGCAAGATCATTGTGGGGCCCATTGCATGGGCGCCGAGTATGCTTCATTGCCATGTCCGAGGCGAAGGTCGTAGAGCTTGGTGGCGTGTGTGATTTTTTTCTCCCCGTTGCAACGGATCAATCGATTTATTCATGCATTCATTGATTTACTCTGATTTTTTTTTCAGTTGTCGAACATTAACTGGATTGGTTCGTGGATATGTAGTGTGAAAAGTGATGTGAGATGAAGATGGTGAACTGTCTCAATGCAAAGCCATGTATGTGGTGGATTTGCCATGGATGATGCACCGGTAAGGGTAAAAGTTTGAGCTATCAAATTTTGTGTGATGGAGCTCCTGGACGGTTAAACCTAAAAAGTTCAGTGAAGATTCAGATTACATATGGATTCCTTTTTGTTGTCAATAATGCTATAATCACGCTAACTACGCGCATGGAGTACCAGAGATGATGCAAAAATTGCTTGCAGCGACTGGGTGCATGCATAATTGTCGAGGAAGCCGAAGCCAGCGCTATTCTGGTTGGACAGAATAACATGATCAATTCCAGGAGGAAAACGATGCAGCCTTGACGTCGGCCTAAGTCTTGATGTAATCCTCAAGAAAGATATTGCTTGTAGATAGGTTATACACAAACATACATGTTGTAGGTATGTTAGTTTTAATTTTGGAATACTGAGATCTGTTCAGATGTTGTCCTTATTCTTATGTATAGAAAATCTAGCAGATAGTGACTAAAATTTGTTGGTTTTACTCAACTTGGTGCTGCTTGATCAGTACTCAATCAAGATAAGGGTGACCATGATAGCTGGTGTTGAGTATAGGTATATGCACTGGATTTTCTGTTGTGCCAAAACTAACACATTAGAATATTTCAATTTGCTGGTACCATATTTCAAACTAACACATTAGAATCTTTCAATTTGTTGGTACCATATTTCAAAGTAAGAAAAAAATTATGCAAAGGAATCTTATTATGTAGCCATATGCAATCTCAGCATTTTACTGTGTATAAACTATGATAGGAGTAGGCATACATAAATGGGTATCCATTTTTGCCTTCTACTGATCTATGATAAAGGGGATGTGCTGGACTAAGTGGCCATTGATATTGAAACAAATGAGTGGAACTGGCAAAAAAATTCAATCAATAGAGGTTATATTTCATCTGGATTTTATTATTAGGTACTTCACATGTGTGTCACTTCCTGAGATCATGTTTGATTCTTAAAATTTAGAAGTTTCATATAACCATCAATTATGCCACCGATAGTCCC
The DNA here is from genome assembly GCF_018294505.1 of Triticum aestivum. Classification (NCBI taxonomy): domain Eukaryota; kingdom Viridiplantae; phylum Streptophyta; class Magnoliopsida; order Poales; family Poaceae; genus Triticum; species Triticum aestivum. Next base: position 313,710,137 of record NC_057807.1, on the reverse strand, counting down.
TATACATTCTTTTTTATCTGCTCTAAAAAATTATTTCAGTATATAAGCATCATACATTTCAGTATATAAGTAAGACTATTAGTTGATCTAGTGCCGGAAACAATTCGGTTGAACACGTTTGTTCTGGTAGTTTTAGGCAACAATTCACATGCATACGAAGTTTGACTTTTTATGGATTTTTTCCGGTTTGACTGGTGAAGCTGCATTCAGGAAAGGAGATATGTTTATTTGTCGGGAATTTTTGCAGGTAATATCCATCCAGCCATACATAAGAGTGATATTCTCATTCTTTAACAATGTGTACTTGGCATCTACTCTGTTATGCGTTGAGAAAAGGCTGGACATCTATTGTTGTTTGTATAATCTTACACTATAAAATAATTTGTGGTAGCAAACATGTAACCAGGGCGCAAGTTTTGTTTAGACATAGTTTCAGAAGTACTATTAATATTTTTTAGCTGATTTCCCGAACTAAATAATGGCTAAAGTTTTTTTAATCATTTATTTCTGAGCTACGGAGGAGAACAAATATTGTTCATGGTATATTGTAATTAAGAAAGAAGGGTGATTTAACGGTTAAAAAAATTACATGATAAGTATTGCACCACTACAGTATCTATATCACTTGCCTGATTCTGGCGCTTTGCATTCTCCCGTTGCAACACACATGCATTTTTGCTAGTCATACATATATAGCATACTTGGGATAGAAAGTTGATACATTTTGCACTTATAGGTGGTGCACAAGTGTTGTATCCTCCTGTTGAGCAATCGTGCTAGTGTCTCTCTAGATTTATGCAACACAAGCGTTTTCCGTGGATTCCACATTTTGTGCTCACTCCTTGGTTGCACGACCCCATTTTATCTATTCATGTGTGGGTTTCCGTGTGCTACCCATTGCTATTGGTCTACTTGCTTTACTTGCAATTTTGTGAACCTTCTCAACATTTTCGATATCTTGACTAACATTTGCTTGAAATTTTGTGCCACCTATCCTAACCAAGCTCCTCCATAAGCTTTACTTGTGTAGGTGTGAGAAACAAACCCGGTACCAATTCCCCTATTGTAGCATCACATTGAGTGATACTCGATACATTCTCAATCTTCGGAAAAGGTAACTTTGGAATTGTCTTCTCATTTTCCTACTGATAACCCACAAGTATAGGGGATCCCAACAGTTTTCGAGGGTAGAGTATTCAACCCAAATTTATAGATTCGACACAAGGGGAGCTAAAGAATATTTGAAGGTATTAGCAGCTGAGTTGTCAATTCAACCACACCTGAAGATTAATTATCTACAGCAAAGTGATCAGTAGCAAAGTAGTATGGTAGTTTTCATAATAGTAGCAGCAATAGTAACGGTAACAGTGATATCAGTAATTTTGTAGCAAGTGTAACAGTGATGATAGCAGTAGTAACTTAGCAGAAACAATATAGGATAAATTCGTAGGCATTGGATTGGTGACTTGTTGGATGATATTCATCATGTGACAATTATAACCTAGGGTGATACGGCACTAACTCCAGTTCGTCAATATAATGTAGGCATGTATTCCGCAAATAGTCATACGTGCTTATGGAAAGAACTTGCATGGCATCTTTTGTCCTACCCTCCCGTGGCAGCGGGGTCCATACTGGAAACTAAGGGATATTAAGGCCTCCTTTTAATAGAGAACCGGAACAAAGCATTAACACATAGTGAATACATGAACTCCTCAAACTACGGTCATCACCGGGAGTGGGCCCGGTTGTTGTCACTCCGGGGTTGCTGGATCATAACACGTAGTAGGTGACTATAACTTGCAAGATCGGATCGCAAACATGGATATAATGATGATAACATAAACGGTTCAAATCTGAGTTCATGGCACCCGGGCCCAAAGTGACAAGCATTAAGCATAGCAAAGTCATAGTAACATCAATCTAGGAACATAGTGGGTACTAGGGATCAAGCCCTAACAAAACTAACTCGATTACATGATGAATCTCATCCAACTCCTCACCGACCAGCGAGCCTACGAAGGAATTACTCACTCCCAATGGGGAGCATCATGGAATTGGCGATGGAGAAGGGTTGGTGATGATGAAGAACAAAGATCCACTACAAAAAATACACTTCCGTGATGATACGTGTTTGTCACAGTAGGTCACGTTTTCCGTCATGCATGTACATCCATGACAAATTTATGACAGAATCAAGATAGTCATACCTGTGTTGTCTTAGAAGTGTTCCATGACATTACCAAAATTATCATCACAGAAGTGTCCACTTCCATGACGATAAATCGCGCGTCATAGAAGTGCTTTCGTCAAGGGTGACCGACACGTGGCATCCACCGTAACGGAACGCCGTTAAGCTATCGGGTCCGGTTTTGGATCCGATAACCCGTTAACATACCGGACCAATGGGGATTTTCCACGTGTAAAATTCACATTGGCTGGAGGAAACATGTGTCGGCTCAATGTTGGGACAGATGTCATCCAATCATTGGACAGGATGCACCTATGATACGTCGACATGTGGCACGGCCCAACAGAGGCCCATTCCGGTGAAAAGGTCGGGCCTGTCAAAATAAGCGGGCCGGCCCATTAGCGGCCTACTTGAGTCAGGCCCATTTACAAGTACGACCCATACAAGTTACATAGAATCGGCCCATCAAAGACCCATTCTAGATTCGACAATTTCTAGCCCATCGTCAGTTTAAGCCCGTTAACAGCCCGCTACGTTTTTTGTCCCAATTGCGGCTCAAGCTTCTTTCGGCCTGTTAGCCGCCCATCATCAGTTCCAGCCCGTTAACGGCCCAGGACGTCTTTCGGCCTTTTCTCGGCCCATTCTGCAGTTGGGCCAATTCTAGCCTGTTGTGACTTTAGGCCTGTCCTCGGCCCATTCGGTAAATGGGCCCACTCTTAGCCCATTTTGTCTCTCGGCCTGTTAAGGGCCCGCACAACAGTTGGGCCTTTGACTTTAGGTCCATTAGGGGCCCACGTTCTGCAGGGCATCATTTCAGCCGAACACGACTTTCGGCCTGTTAAAAGCCTAGTTCGCAAATTGGGCCTCCTGTGGCCCATAACACTTTCGGCCTCTTACTGGCGTGTAAAGTAAAAGGGCCGAGACAAAATTGACATTTATTTTGGCCCGCTAAAGGCATGTAGGCCATTTCCATTTATACGGCCCATTTGGGATCCACTTAATATTATTTTGACCAGCCCAATTAAGGCTCGCTTTGACTGCACTTGTTTGTTCGTTTGTATGGCGTCCAGGAAATGTTTGGGCGTGTTGGCCCCCATTTCAATGATATAGCATATTCAACAAACATAGACTATACAATAAAAAGCATAGAAACATAGAATAATCCTACACTATACAATAAAGAAATTACAGCCGAATATACCCACTGGGCATTATAGTTTGGCACCAGTGATTATAAAGCATACACAAACAGCAAATTACATACACTGGACAAATAAAGGTCATACATCATGGACACGCATCAATAGAACTTACCATTTGAACTATAATCTCTTCAGAAAAAAGGATTGGTCGGATTCAGATAGCACATATTTCAGTCTGCAAAATCTCCAATTCCTTCATGGTTACCTCAGTGTCTTGTTTCATTTTTTGACTCCTGCATCTAATACCCGCATGTCCAGTCCCAACTTGTTGATTGTACGTTGAGAATCATGTACACGTTGTCTTGCCAACTCTAGTTGATGCTCGAGAACATCAGCACATTCCAATTCCAATCCATAATCATTCGGTAACGGCCATGGCGCACTGCTCACAGATCTTTGTGTTGATGTCACTACATCCTGAAATGTTTCTGTAAGTACACATGACTAGGGCAAAAATATAGTTACAACAGTGAAGCGAGCAAGATAGACTATTTTGTACATGGCAAAATAGGACTAACAATAATGTTACACGTCATGAAGCATAAGCAGGTGATATTTTAAAAATTATAAAAAAGGTAGTCTATGCAGCATGTGACCGTGTCCTGGACTAGGGGGTACTCACCACGTCGTCTCCCAATCTCTTGGATTGGGCCGAGGACCCCCATGGACGTTTATTCATGGGCCAGTTCGGATAGCCCATGCCTCGTACAAGGGAGACCCCACAAGACTTGGCACCGAAGACGAGGACTCTCCTAAACCCTAGGCCTCTGATGTGTTATATAAACCGAGGCCAGGCTAGTCAATAGACAATCTCATATTCATTACTACAATCTTGTGGTAGATACTTATACTTTGTACTACACCCATATGAATACAATCAAAAGCAACATGTAGGGTATTATCTCTTCAAGAGAGCCCGAAGCTGGGTAAAATCCCGTGTCCATGTTACCATCGCTCCAAGATGCCTAGCTTAGGACCCCTACTACGAGATACACCGGATATAGAACCGACATTGGTGCTTTCATTGAGAGCCGCCTGGATGATCGTCACGAAGCGATGGGATGATCAGGTGCCATTTTTTCATGAAAGATTTATTTCGTGCAAATTATCTCTTAGGCAAAATCGTTGTTGCGTCGTGCTGCTTTTTACAGGCAGATTGGGCTTGAGAAAATTTTAAGCGACGACAGCCCTGCCCGCCGCCAGATAGTATGTCCGATCCAAGAAGCACCGGCGTGCAATCAATAGCCTGGAATTAGGCCTTGATCTAGGTCAGTACAACAACAAAATTTACGGCGACCGGACGAGCAGCGTCCCAGCCAAGAGGATAACACATGCACGGCAGTACTCCACATGGAACAGTACACAAAATCCAATTTGAATTTAGCCATGCGGCCGACAGGGAGATCCAATTCCTGCTTTTCTTTACTTTCTTTAATTGGAGCCAATCTACGCTTTTGTCTTCTCGTATATGTCTCCCATGCACATTTTCTAGTTCCAGATTGATTTGATCCCTGCGTAGGTAGTACTATACTAGTACTTGCTAATACCCACGTGGGATGCTATACCTCCTGCACCGTATCAATTTGGACCTGGCGTCTGATCACTAGCTTATTACCTCACAAATCCTCAGGTGCTATTCTTCCTAATAATTACATACAATACAAATTATTTTTGGAAAGCACAGGTGCTCCCTGGGTGATTTTGGTAATTAATGTCAACATATCTCTTGTTGGACTAATGCTTCTACCTAGTATGTTTTGATAAGTTCAACAACGGAGTGGCATGGACTAAAGGATGTGGAACCCCTTCAATATTCTAAGGACAAAGGATTGGCTCAAGCTCAAAGCTCAGGACTCTACATTTTCTATTTTACTGATCCAAGATCAGATTGAGTCCATAGGAAAGCCAATACTATTAAGAAGGGATGATGTGTTGCTTAATGGCTTGCTTGCTCAAAGTGCTTAGTGATATGCTCCAAAGCCCTCAACTACTTTCTCACTTCCACATATGTCCCAAACCAAAAGTCCAACTCGGCCCCACCGATTCTTTCTATCCGGAGCCACTGAGTTCAGTTGACATAGCCAATGCCAGAAACCCTAATCAGTTCGGTCTCACAGATGGGAACTCGGTCTCACCGAGATGGGCTTGAAAACTCTCTGTTGTCTTTTGAAATAATTTCTGTCCCACCGAGATTTTCAACCGGCCCCACCGAGTTTGCTTGGCCAACATTCTGTTTCACTTATTACCCAAATCGGTCCCACCGAGTTTGAGTAATCGGTCAAACCGAGTTTGGGATTTACCCTAACCCTAGCACATCGGTCCCACCGAGTTGATCCAGTCGGTCCCACCGAAATGCCTAACGGTCACATTATGAACCAAATCGGTCCGACCGAGTTCTCTGAATCGGTCCCACCGAGTTTGGTGATTTGTGTGTAACGGATTTCGTGTGGAGGCTATATATAGCCCTCCACCCACTCTTCATTCGTGGAGAGAGCCATCAGAACATGCCTACACTTCCAACACATATTTTCTGAGAGAGAACCACCTACACTTGTGTTGAGGTCAAGATATTCAATTCCAATCACATAAATCTTGATCTCTAGCCTTCCCCAAGTTGCTTTCCACTCAAATCTTCTTTCTACCAAATCCAATCCTATGAGAGAGAGTTGAGTGTTGGGGAGACTATGATTTGAAGCACAAGAGCAAGGAGTTCATCATCAACACACCATTTGTTACTTCTTGGAGAGTGGTGTCTCCTAGATTGGCTAGGTGTCACTTGGGAGCCTCTGTCAAGATTGTGGAGTTGAACCAAGGAGTTTGTAAGGGCAAGGAGATCGCCTACTTCATGAAGATCTACCCGAGTGAGGCAAGTCCTCTGTGGGCGACGGCCATGGTGGGATAGACAAGGTTGCTTCTTCGTGGACCCTTCGTGTGTGGAGCCCTCCGTGCACTCGCGCACCCGTTACCCTTTGTGGGTTGAAGTCTCCATCAACGTGTATGTACGATAGCACCAACTATCGGAACCACGGATAAAAAATCTCCGTGTCTCCAAATTGCGTTTGCACACTCCAATCCCTTCTCTTTACATTCTTGCAACTTGCATCCCTTACTTTCCGCTGCTCATATACTCTTTGTATGCTTGCATGCTTGCTTGATATGTATTGTGAATGTTTAAACTAGTGCTAATACTCCACTTCAACTCAAGAGATTAAAAAAATTGCAACTTTTCTTGATTAGAGTCTATTCACCCCCCTCAAGACACCTCTTCTCGATCCTTTCAATTGGTATCAGAGCATTGGTCTCCATTGACTTGGTTTAAACACCTTTGGAGGAAGATGGATGTGTCTACTTTGGGGAGTCTTAAACGTAGAGTGCCTATTCTTGATGGAGAATATTTCCATGAGTGGAAAAATGAAATGCTTGAGATTTTCAATGAATATCATTTGAACAAGTACATTACTAGCCCTTGTGCACCTCATATTGACCCTTTAAATCCCACACCCGAAGAGGATCTTGACATGATTCGAAATCTTAGAACTATCAACCTTATCATAAGAGGATTGCCCAAAAATTTGATTGTTAGTTTGCCTACTCTTGATTGTGCCTATACTATATTGAGATTTCTTGAGGAACGATTTCCAGACTATTCCTTGAAAAATTTAGACGAAATTCTCCATAAGTCTATTGCCTTGAGTAAGAAGAATTCTAGTGATCCTAGCTTTGGTGATTGTCTATTTGAGCTTACAAATCTCATGCGTGCCATATGAGATGTTGGGATCATTAGCAATATCATTTACGAAGCTATTAGAATCCATAAATATAAACATAGAAGTGATCATTTATCTAATGAATTATCCTCTCTAGGAATTGATCAATCACAAGATGATGTTGAACATGGATACTATGACGAGGATGATGATAGTGACTATGATATTGATGATGCAATGAGACACTTTGGTCTTATGGCAAATCTTCGCGGCTACATGGCTAGAGGAAAGGAATGGGTCCTTGATAGTGGATGTACTGATCATATGACCGGAGATAAAGATATGTTCCGTGAGCTTGCTGAAAACGACGGCCCTCGAAAGTATGTCACTTTTGGTGATAACTCAAAGGGTAAGGTGGTTGGCCTCGGTAAGGTGGCCATCTCACATGATAGCTCCATACAAAATGTCATGCTCGTTGAATCCCTTGAAGGAAATATGCCCTAGAGGAAATAATAAAGTTATTATTTTATTTTGTTATATCATGATAAATGTTTATTATTCATGCTAGAATTGTATTAACCGGAAACATAATACTTGTGTGAATACATAGACAAACTAAACGTCACTAGTATGCCTCTACTTGACTAGCTCGTTAATCGAAGATGGTTATGTTTCCTAACCATAGACATGTGTTGTCATTTGATTAACGGGATCACATCATTAGGAGAATGATGTGATTGACATGACCCATTCCATTAGCTTAGCACCCGATCGTTTAGTATGTTGCTATTGCTTTCTTCATGACTTATACCTGTTCCTATCGCTATGAGATTATGCAACTCCCGTTTGCCGGAGGAACACTTTGTGTGCTACCAAACGTCACAACGTAACTGGGTGATTATAAAGGAGCTCTACAGGTGTCTCCAAAGGTACATGTTGGGTTGGCGTATTTCGAGATTAGGATTTGTCACTCCGATTGTTGGAGAGGTATCTCTGGGCCCTCTCGGTAATGCACATCACATAAGCCTTGCAAGCATTGCAACTAATGAGTTAGTTGCGAGATGATGTATTACGGAACGAGTAAAGAGACTTTCCGATAACGAGATTGAACTAGGTATTGAGATAACGACGATCGAATCTCGGGCAAGTAACATACCGATGACAAAGGGAACAACGTATGTTGTTATGCGGTCTGACCAATAAAGATCTTCGTGGAATATGTAGGACCAATATGAGCATCCAGGTTCCGCTATTGGTTATTGACCGGAGACGTGTCTTGGTCATGTCTACATTGTTCTCGAACCCGTAGGGTCCGCACGCTTAACGTTACGATGACAGTTTTCATTATGAGTTTATATATTTTGATGTACTGAAGTTTGTTCGGAGTCCCGGATGTGATCACGGACATAACGAGGAGTCTCGAAATGGTCGAGACATAAAGATTGATATATTGGACGGCTATATTCGGACACTGGAAGTGTTCCGGAGAAGTTTCGGCTAAAACCGGAGTACCGGGGGGTTACCAGAACCCCCCCGGGGGTTAATGGGCCTCATGGGCCCAAAGTGGAGAAGAGGAGGGGCGGCCAGGGCAGGCCGCGCTCCCCCTCCCCCTCTAGTCCGAATTGGACAAGGAGGGGGGCGGCGCCCCCCCCCTTTCCTTCCTCTCCTCTCTCCCTTCCTTCCCCCCTCCTAGTTGGACAAGGAAAAAGGAGGGAGTCCTACTCCCGGTAGGAGTAGGACTCCTCCCTGGCGCGCCTCCTCCTGGCTGGCCACCCCTCCCCCTTGCTCCTTTATATACGGGGGCAGGGGGGCACCTCTAGACACACAAGTTGATCTTTATGATCGTTCTCTTAGCCGTGTGCGGTGCCCCCCTCCACCATACTCCTTGATAATATTGTAGCGCTTCTTAGGCGAAGCCCTGCGACGGTAGAACATCAAGATTGTCACCACGCCGTCGTGCTGACGGAACTCCTCCCCGACACTTTGCTGGATCGGAGTCCGGGGGTCGTCATCGAGGATAACGTGTGCTAGAACTCGGAGGTGCCGTAGTTTCGGTGCTTGATCGGTTGGGTCGCGAAGACATACGACTACATCAACCGCGTTGTCATAACGCTTCCGCTTTCGGTCTACGAGGGTACGTGGACAACACTATCCCCTCTCGTTGCTATGCATCACCATGATCTTGCGTGAGCGTAGGAATTTTTTTTGAAATTACTACGTTCCCCAACATCCCTTGGGTACAATTTACTTTCAGTATCTAGACTTGCTGATTTCGGTTTCAATGTTCTGTTTACTGAGGTAGATTGCTAAGTGTTTCGTAGAGACAATCATAAAATGGTCTTTACCGGTATACGTAGAGGTGATCTTTACATTGTTGATTTCACTAAAAAGGCTCAACCTAGAACTTGCTTAATTGCTAAATCTTCTAAGGGTTGGTTGTGGCATAGAAGGCTAGGTCATGTGGGTATGCGAAATCTTGATAAGCTTATTAAAGGTGATCATATCCTTGGAGTAAAAGATGTCATATTTGACAAGGATAGACTTTGTAGTGCTTGTCAGGCAGGGGAACAAGTTGGAGGAAGTCATCGCGCGAAGAACATCATGACCATGAGAAGACCACTTGAGCTACTTCACATGGATCTCTTTGGTCCAAATGCCTACAAGAGTCTCAGTGGTAACTCGTTTGGACTAGTCATAGTTGATGATTTTTCAAGATTTACGTGGGTGTTCTTTCTTGATGACAAATCGCAGGTCCAAAAGATCTTCAAAAACATCGCTAGGAAGGCCAAAAATCAATTTGACGTGAAGATCAAGAAAGTTCAGAGCGACAACAGAACAGAATTCAAGAACGCAAATGTGGATACCTTTCTTGACGAAGAGGGGATTTCACATGAGTTCTCGGCTACGTACACACCTCAACAAAATGGATTCGTTGAGAGGAAGAACCGGAATCTTATTGAGATGGAAAGAACGATGCTTGATGAGTAAAAGACTCCAAAACACTTTTGGGCGGAGGCGGTTGAGACAGCTTGTCATGCAACAAATCGCTTGTATCTTCACAAGCTACTCGGCAAGACGGCATACGAGCTCCTCACCGGTAACAAACCCCAAGTTGGATACTTTCGAGTATTTGGCTCAAAATGCTACATTCTTGATAAGCATCGTCGTTCTAAATTTTCTCCTAAATCTCATGAAGGTTTCCTACTTGGTCACAGCTGTCGGATCACGGGTTCCGGCAGACCCTTAAGGTTCGAACTCTGGGGTGCGCGCGGAGATCTTGCCCTCTACCTCTCCGTCTCGCAAAGAACTAACTACTGCAAGAACAACACAAAAGACACAGGGTTTATACTAGTTCGGGCCACCATTGTGGTGTAATACCCTACTCTAGTTTGTGGTGGGTGGATTGCCTCTTGGGCTGATGATGAAGAACAGTACAAGGGAGAACAGCCTCGCGAGGGCTTGTTCTTGGCTGAGGGGATGAACTGCTAGGGGGACTTCGATCACCCTTATCTCTCTTTCTCTACTTGCTGCCCGGTTGCCTCTACCAGTTTCTCCGTGCCCCTACCCTGGGGGTGGCTAGTCCTATTTATAGGCAAAGGCCCTGGGCCTCTTCCCAAATATTGAGCGGGAAGGGCACCAACAATTGGCCAATTTGAAGGGGAACATCTAGTACACTTATCCTGACTAAAGTTGGTCTTCGCCTGCCAAAGACCCTGTGGTGACGCCGTCCTGGGCTCCATGGTGACCTCCTTCCCACCGTTGGACTAGTCTTGGTCTTTTTGCACCGAAATGGATGCCTTTGCTTGATCCTCTCGCCTGCGCTTGCCCCCTTTGCACCATAGAGGAAAGGGAGACGCTGCGCGGGCTGGCGCCCGCCTGGCACCCTTGGTCGTCATGGCTTGCGTCATGGGCACCTCGTGAGGTACCCTTCCTTGATCTCTCCGCCTCCTCGCGAGCCAGCCTGAGGAGGCCGTGCTTGAGGAGGCGCCGTGTCGTCCCCCTCGCGAGGCTTGGCCCCTCGCGAGGGTCTTGAGTCTTGTGTTGATGAAGCTGGGCCTCGCTGGGCCCCCATTTGAGCCACGCCGCAGGCCGCAGGCAGGCAAGTCTGGGGACCCCCGTTCCCAGAACGCCGACAGTAGCCCCCGGGCCTAAGGCGCGCACGGACTTGGCTGTGCCGAGAGGCGAAAGGGAAAGGGCGAAGCGCCGTGGACCCTAACAGCCTGCGGCCATGGGCGCCACATGGCGGTTTGATTGGACGTGGGTGATACTGTTCACCCACGCTCCCTTATTGTGCACCGTGCTAGGCTGCCCCGCAGTTGTACGCAGCCGCCCCTTTTCCCGTTGCTGGACCGTCTCCTGCCATTCCTCCCTCCGAACTCTGACCCTTGCTTCCAATCCCATCTCGCATCTCCTCTCTTCCATCTGCCGCCATGGCTCCAAAGAAGGGAAAGGGGAAGAAGCCCGCGGCTCCATCTCGCCCGCCGCCGCCGGTGGCGCCTGCCGTCGGCCGCTCAATCATACTCAACCTGGAATGCCTGGGCAAGCTCAGCCCGGCTCTGGCCACCGCCTTCAACGAGTGTGGGAGGACGACGGCTTGGCCTACGTATCACTTCCCCACCGACAGGAGAATCACCGAGGTCCACTACTTCGCCGACGCCCTATGGGCGGCCTTGGTTCCACCCTTCTCTGATTTCTTCAACGCCGTCCTCACCCATTATCAGATCCACATGATGCATCTAGGTCCTGAGTCCATTGCGCTCCTTTCGGTCTTTGCTTTCGTTCGCGAGGCACTGATGGGCATTCCTCCTTGTGTCGCCTTGCTGCGCCATTTCTTCTCTTTGCGCCTTGTCGACCCCACTCAATGCTCGGCATGCCTGAGCTTCGTGGCTTCGCCTGAGACCGCGGCCTCTGGTATCGACTTCAACCTCCCACCGCCTTCAGCCGGGTTCCGTGAGCGGTGGTTGTTCGTCGATGTCAGGGTGCCCAGCCCCCTGCTGGTGAAGCCGACTTCGCCTGCTGTGCCTAATTCGGGCTGGGGTCAGGAGACGCTCGTGAGCCCCCGGCTCGCCTTCGTCTGGCACCGCTTTATGTCCTTGAAAAGGCTCGACGTAACAGCGCCCAAGGTGGTGAAGGAGTTCCTATTGCGCCGCGTTGCCCCTCTCCAGCGCCATTCTCGTCGAATGTGGGCCTTCAGCGGGTATGATGATCGCATGAGGCTTCAGGAAGAAGATTTGACGCCCGAGGCACTGAGGAAGGTGCTCTTGGTCCTGACAGGCGATCCCAACCCCGGCAGTATCCGGCAGGGGGGAGCTTTGCTGTACCTCTGCCAAAACAGGAGTGACTTCGTGAAGCAGATGCCCCCCTTCGACGAGTGGGGGTTGCGCCCCGTTGGCTTCCAAGGACCTCGCGAGAACCCTGTGGTGGTGGTTACTCTTCCGGTCGGCCTAGGCGAATCCTCCTCGAGTGGTGGTGCAGGCAGGCAGGAGACAGCGGGGGTCGAGAGAGCCGCTGATGATGCGTCCGCACCTGGCAATGCTCTTGATGGGGCAGCTCCTGAGGCCCGTGCTGCCGAGGCTGTGGGTGAGGTGCTGCCGTATTCGACGCTTGAGGCCGAGGCTCCTGAGCCCCCGGCCGTGGCATCCGGCGAGGCAACTGACTGCGCGCGTCAAGCGGGAGTCCCCGGCGCAAGTAGCCTCGGTGCTCCGTCTTCTTCGCAGGTTGACTCGTGTGCGTCTCTCCTGGGCCGCTTCCGCGTGGACTTTGAGTCCCTCCGGAGGAAAAGGGAGGCCCTGGGCGACGACTTCTCTTGCCACTTGCTGAAGCGCCAGAAGTACTTTGCTATTGATGAGTAAGTCTTCTCCTACTCCGTTTCCTATCCCACTTGCCGCATCCGCTGATCCTTGCTCTGCAGGCCTCTCCCCCTTGAGCTTGATGAAGCCGCCGAGTTGCCGCCTCCCTCGGCTTCGTCTCCTCTGCCACCCCTGAGTGCTCCGAGCTGCACAGCCCTGGTGGTCCGGGCGAGCGACGAGATGGATCGTCGCATAGCGCGCGGCGACTCTTTTGTCCCTGCGATCTCCTTCCGTGGGCCCTTCCTCGGCATAGGCAGTCTGCCATGGGCTTCCCGTTCAGTCGCAGGCTGCGATTGGCGTAGGCCCCCTTTGGGCCCTTCTCCTGAGGTCAGGTTGGATTTGGGTCGGGCTTCTGAAGCGGCGCGGCCGGCCGTTGTGAGGGCGCCAGCCCCCAGCCCCCTGCCCGGAGACGGAGCGATGGTCCGAGGTCCTCGACGCTTGCTTGGGGCTGACGATGGTGCGGAAAACGTGCGCGAGCGCGCTCGGGAACGTCGTGCTTGTCGTCATGAATTCCTTCAAAGGGCGAGTGGCGCGGTGGACTTGCTCGGGCGGGAGCTCGCTGATGAAGAAGTGCGCCTGGACTCCGAGGGCCTGCGCCTGGCCGCGGAGAGGCGCGAGCTAGAGGCCGCCGCTGCCCTCATGCGTCATCAGCGTGACCTTTATGACGAAGAAGCGAAGGCGTCGCTGGAGGCTTCTCTAGCGGCACGATCTCAGGCCGTTGAGGGGGCCCGAAGAGCAGACCGACGACGAGAAGTAGCAGAAGAACGGGCTCGGGAGCTCCTGGCCCGGTGCCACTTGCTGGAGGAGCAAGCAGAGCTGTGCCAGGCAGCCCTCGCATCGATGAAGGTGGCTTCTGGCGACCCGGCCGACCTTCGGAAGCGCGAGGAAGGGTTGGTGCTGGAAGCCGCCGAACGCACCCGCGAGTGCGAGCAGCTGGAGACGAGGGAGCGCCTAGTGACGCAGGCAGAAGATGACGTCGCCATGCGAGAAGCGCGTGTCCTGGAGGAAGTTTGTCATAGGGTGGCGGCAGCGCGCCAAGGCCTCGAGCGTGAGTCCGAGAGGAAGCTGGGGATGATCCAGGTTGAAGCCGAGGGCAGGACCGCCGCCCTGAGGGCCCAACGGGATGAGGCGACGTGACGAGCCGACGCCTCCCGGGCCACTCTCGAGGCAGCGCAGAAGGAGCTGGCTGCCTCCCAGGGTGAGGTGCTCCGTCTTCGTCAACGCGTTGAAGAGGCTGTGGCCGTCGAGCGCAAGAATGCCGACGAGATACGCCAGCGGCAAGTACTGGAGCACGAGCACACCCCCATGCTCACCAAGCTTAGGGAGAGGGCTAACATTGCCCTAGGCAACATCTGCGAGGCGTCCGTTGGCGAGCCGCACATGATCAACTATGCCGGCAATCTGCAGTACTTCACCACCGTGGTAACTCAGCTGGAGGCGCGATCGGTTAGAGCTGATAGGTTGGTGGAGGAGCGGAGCCGCGCCCTGCTCGGGCGCGCCTTTTCCCGCATCTTCAGCCATCTTCGAAACATGGACCCCCATTTTGACTTCGACGCCGCCATCGCCCCAGTCCCCCAGGCCGTCCGGGGCGACCTGGCGGAGTGGGTGGAGAACAACGTGGATGCTCTCGTCCGGGCCTTCACTTCGGATGACGATGACATGATCGTGGCTACCGATGAGGGCGGTGTGGTGGATGGCCCCGGCGCCGCTGATGGTGATGCAGACAACGAAGCCGAGTTCAGCGACGCCAGCGACAGCTCTGGGGGCGCCCCTGAGGATGCATTGGGGGATTTGTCAGACTGACCACGTGCTACTCCCATCTTCTTTCCCTGCATGGACAGAACTCAGGTGTTTGCCCTGAGGGGTGTGAGAGCATTTTTGGGAGGGGAAGCCCCTCATGTAAGAACTTGCGTCTGTTATATCAGTGGTAGTCAAATTGCTCGTTCGCCGGACAGTGGGCTGGTTTACCTTTGTTCCTCGCTAGCTCTAAGGCTGCCTGTAGGACGGCGCTGCGCCTTGGGTGTTTCCTAGCTGAGCCCTCGGGACGCGGGGGCGCTGCTGATGAGAGACTTCACAAGCGCGGACTTTCTTCACAGGCTCCGAGCCTTTTCACAGACGCGGTGACTTCACAGGCATTCACCTTCTTCACAGGCTTCGGGCCTTTTCCTAGACGCGGTAACTTCACAGGCATTCGCCTTCTTCACAGGCTCTGGGCCTTTTCATAGACGCGATATCTTCACAGGCATTTGCCTTCTTCACGGGCTTCGGGCCTTTTCATAGACGCGATATCTTCACAGGCATTCGCCTTCTTCACAGGCTCCGGGCCTTTTCATAGACGCGATATCTTCACAGGCATTTGCCTTCTTCACAGGCTCCGGGCCTTTTCATAGACGCGATATCTTCACAGGCATTCGCCTTCTTCACAGGCTCCGGGCCTTTTCATAGACACGATATCTTCACAGGCATTCACCTTCTTCACAGGCTCCGGGCCTTTTCATGAGAAAACAATCTCCACAAGCAGCAAAGGTCACCTCGCGAGGGAGCGATAACGGCAATCTGGTCCATGCTCAAGCTAGGCCTGGCCCGGCTCGCAAGTGGCTCGCGAGGGGAGGCAGCTGTGGTGAGGTGGTGACCAGAACGCGAGAAACAGTTTAAACAAGATCAAGCATCCCTTCCCCGAACACACGCAAAGCTCAAATTCGAATTCAACTTAAATCCAGCGGGAGAAAAGGTTACAACCAAAGGAAAGGCAATGAAAGCAAACAAAAAGGCCGTGTCCGGCACCTAATCTAGTCTTCGACGTCTTGTCACCAGCGCGGAGCTAAGTGCTGTCCACTGGGCGTGGGAGGGAGCCCCAGGGCCTGAGGCCGGCACCCCTGAGACTCCGGCGTGTGTACAGCCCCACTCATTATTACGTGAGAGTGTCATGGGGCGGCGAGCTTCACAGGCACTGGGCCTTCTTCACAGGAACCGGCCTTGCTTCATATCGCCAGACGAGAGCCCCGCCTTGCGCCACACTCTAGTGCCACCAACGATGACCGGAAACCAGGACGCCGCCGGTGGGGTAGAGCGGTCGCCAGCGGTTCCCCCAACGACCGCGGGTCCTCTGCCAGGGGCAGGCCCTCAGGCGCCTCCCCAGCGGAGGGCCTACCTTCTAAGGACGCCTTGCTCCGAACGCCGCGGTGGTGATGTAGGATCTCTGCCCCTCTCCGGCAGCCCCCTGTGCCCTCCTCCCGAGGGGTAGGAGGCCGCGGGAGCAGGGCAGCGGCTTGCTACGACGACCTGCACCTCCTGCGACCCATGATTAGCGTATGCCTGCTCCTGAGGAAGTAACGGTACCCGATAGTCGTTGCCCCCAGCGCGACCGACGGAGCCGTCCTGGGCTCCTAGAAGGGCTCGACCTCTGGCGTCTCGTCTCCCCAGCTCGGGCTGAAGAGTGCACCCTGCTCGCCCTCGTGAGCGTGCCCTTGGTCCATCATGCGAGGTACGTATTCTTCTGGCGCCGCCACCCCGAACGTTGTGCTGTAGTGCTCTGTGCGCCACGTGGCGTTGCTTGTCGTGCCCACCGCGGGGTGGTAGCGCGGCTGCCCGCTGGCGCCATGGGTTGCACCAGGCCCCTCTCCTTCGCACGCCGGGGGCGGGGGTAGCGCCACCGCCAGTCTGGCGCCGGCGGGTTCGCCGGTGCTGGGGTAGTCTTAAGGCCTGCGGGGGTGAGAGGGGCGTCCTCGTATGCCGCTCTGAGCCTGAGGTGGAAGCTGGACGCAGAAGGGGTGAGCCCCCGAAGCGGCGAAGCCCAGGAGCTCGGCGACCCGCTCCGGCAGCACGTCGCGGCCGCCCTCCAGTAGCCTGCACTGCAGCAGCTCCCGTGCTACTGTGAGCGCGGCCCTCGAGTTCGCCTACTCCTGGCGGGTGTATGGTGTCATAGTTGCGGTGTGATTGGAGGCCCTCGCCGCCGACCGCGCCTGTCGCGGTGTGAGGGTCGCAGAAGCTTGCCTGCGTCGCCCGCGGCCCGCAGCACCCTGCGGTCCGCGAGCTGCCTGTGGCGCGGAGTCGCCCGGAGCAGGAGGCTCCGCGCAGATGGGCCACGCCGCCCATGGGCCTTGGTTGCCCGCCTGGTCGCCGGACATGGTGACGACGATGCCACGGGAGACGAAGCGATAGGGAGGCAGATTCCGGCGCACCCCTACCTGGCGCGCCAAATGTCGGATCACGGGTTCCGGCAGACCCTTAAGGTTCAAACTCTGGGGTGCGCGCGGAGATCTTGCCCTCTACCTCTCCGTCTCGCAAAGAACTAACTACTGCAAGAACAACACAAAAGACATAGGGTTTATACTAGTTCGGGCCACCATTGTGGTGTAATACCCTACTCTAGTTTGTGGTGGGTGGATTGCCTCTTGGGCTGATGATGAAGAACAGTACAAGGGAGAACAGCCTCGCGAGGGCTTGTTCTTGGCTGAGGGGATGAACTGCTAGGGGGACTTCGATCACCCTTATCTCTTTTTCTCTACTTGCTGCCCGGTTGCCTCTACCAGTTTCTCCGTGCCCCTACCCTGGGGGTGGCTAGTCCTATTTATAGGCAAAGGCCCTGGGCCTCTTCCCAAATATTGAGCGGGAAGGGCGCCAACAATTGGCCAATTTGAAGGGGAACATCTAGTACACTTATCCTGACTAAAGTTGGTCTTCGCCTGCCAAAGACCCTGTGGTGACGCCGTCCTGGGCTCCATGGTGACCTCCTTCCCACCGTTGGACTGGTCTTGGTCTTGTTGCACCGAAATGGATGCCTTTGCTTGATCCTCTCGCCTGCGCTTGCCCCCTTTGCACCAAAGAGGAAAGGGAGACGCTGCGCGGGCTGGCGCCCGCCTGGCACCCTTGGTCGTCATGGCTTGCGTCATGGGCACCTCGTGAGGTACCCCGCCTTGATCTCTCCGCCTCCTCGCGAGCCACCCTGAGGAGGCCGTGCTTGAGGAGGCACCGCGTCGTCCGCCTCGCGAGGCTTGGCCCCTCGCGAGGGTCTTGAGTCTTGTGTTGATGAAGCTGGGCCTCGCTGGGCCCCCATTTGAGCCACGCCGCAGGCCGCAGGCAGGCAAGTCTGGGGACCCCCGTTCCCAGAACGCCGACAACAGCTCAAGCTCTCACACTTACCGTCTCTACAATAATTTCACCCGAAAGGTTGAAGAGACGGTAGATGTGAGGTTTTATGAATCTAACGGCTCGCAAGTAGAGCAATTGCCAATTGATGTAGGAGACAAAGACTCTTCAGAAGCAATCCAAGACTTTTCTATTGGCAAGATTCGTCCAACGGAGGTGAAGGAGAGTACCTCGTCCGTCCAAGTGGAAGCTAACTTGTCTATTGGCAAGATTCGTCCAACGGAGGTGAAGGAGAGTACCTCGTCCGTCCAAGTGGAAGCTTCTACCTCACGATAAGGTGAACCAAGAATTGATACAGAAGCATCCACAAGTGGGACACACCAAGACAAAGAAAACGAGGAAGCACACCAAGATGAACATCAACAACCTCCTTCTCCACCATGACAAGAGAATGACAACGTCAACAATGAAGAAGGCCAAGAAGAAGAACAAGATGAAGAACATGTTCCACCCTGAGCCAAGCCAAAACTCCCATGAGTTCGAGCAAGAATCGCCAAAGATCATCCCGTCGACCGAATCTACAATGATATCCAAACCGGGAGAATAACTCGCTCTAAAACTCGTTTGGCTAATTTTTGCGAACATTACTCATTCATCTCTAGCATTGAACCTATGAAGGTTGAAGAAGCATTGGAAGATCCGGATTGGATAAACGCTATGCATGATGAGCTACACAACTTTGAGAGAAATCAAGTATGTACATTGGTCGAGAAGCCCGACAACAACCACAACATCATTGGTACCATATGGGTGTTTCACAACATGCAAGATGAACATGGTCAAGTCGTCCCGCAACAAAGCACGCCTAGTCGCCCAAGGCTACACTCAAGTCGAAGGTATGGACTATGGTGACACATATTGTAACACCCCCAGTGTCATGCTATAGTAATCCCTTGTTAATGGTGCTATGTCATCATGTTACTGTTGCTGATCTTCACTTGATCCAAATCACAATTCAAATTCAAATCCAATCTAAAGTCAAAAATTCTTATTTGCCAAACCTGAAAACTAAAATGTTCAAAGTGTGGCAAATAATCTCTGGTTAGTTGTCATGTTGAAACCTATATTTTAAAGTGTGTTTTTAATGCCCTGAGCTAATAAAACAGTGGCCAAGGCTTTATTTAAAATGCTTTTATAATTTATGAAAAATCCAAAACATTTCAAAAGCCTCCCAAACTTTTTGTGGCAGCGTTCATTATTTCCTAGTATTTGTTCTGTCCACCTCCACATTTTTGCAAAGTCATTTTGTGGCTGAAATACAAATGGAGGATGTTAAAAGAAAACAGAAAAATAAAAGGGAGATCAGAGAATAAAAGAAAAGGAGAGAGTCCCCCCTTTTTTTCCCACTGTGGCCCGGCCTAGCTAGCCAACTGGCTAGTCCAGCCGGCCGGCCCACCCCTGCTACCCCCTGGCCTTATAGGCCACCCCCACTCCCCAAACCCTAACCCCTCCCGAACCCCACCCCCCCGATCTCCCCTAATGCCGCCCAAAGAACCCCCCCCTCGCCGGACACCTCGCCTTCCTCCACTCCTTCCCCTCTCTGTGATGGATCCAGGCGATCCCCATCGCCCTGACCCCGCCTTCGCCGACCCCGCCTCTCCCGTGCTGGCGTTGACCAACGCCTCCCATCACCGCCCGACAGCGACGACCTTCCCCGACGCGCCCGACCCGCCGGCCATGGAGGCCTTGTGCGCCCGCAGCTTCACCTCAAGCGCGGCCACGCTGAAGACCGATGCCTCCACCCCGCCGCTCTTCCCGCCGAGCTCGCACCGCCCTCCCCAAGCCTCCCCTGCAACGCTGTGAGCGGCCTCCTTCCCCCTCCTTGATTCACCGCCTTAGGCCGTAGGCCGCGTCGCCCGTGCTCCTGACCGTAGCCGTGCCCACCATGCCTGCGCCTGCGTTCGTGCGTCGCCACCCACGCACGCACTTGGCCGCTACCCGGCTCGGCTGCCCCCCCCCCCGCGCGCTAAGCTTCGACGCCTCCCGCTAGTTGCTGCCTGCTTGCGCTGCCTGCTGTTGCCGCTCCGCTCGGGTCCGCCCCCTGCCGCCGCAGCTTGCCGCCGCCCACGCCGGCCCGGCGTCCCACCGCGCCCTCGCTGTGGCCTTTCCCCTGGCCGGCACCCCTGTCTCCCGGGCAAGCGCCCAAACGGGCTGGGCACCAGCGCCCGCTAGTACCCGCCCCGAGGTGGCCCTCTAGGCCATTGACTAGGGGGCCCCACACCCCAAAGAACGTTTCAAAAAAAAAATATTAACTAATTAATTTGTTAAATTAATTAATTAACTTAATTAATTATGTTTAATTAACCTAATTAACTAGTGTTAATTAATTAAGTAGTAATCAGGTTAGTTAAACCCTAATTAGTATAAACAGTGTATGACATGCAGGGCCCACACATCAGTTTGACTAAGTCAACGCCCCGTTGACTGCTGACGTCATGCTGACATCAGCAATCACTATTCTGGATAATGTTGATTTAAATAATTAAATAAATCCTAAAAGTGTTTTGAATCTTTAAAAATTAATATAAAATACTCTGTAGCTCGGAACGTTGCTCAGAACGACGAGGCGAATCCGAACACGCAGTTCGTTTACCTGTCAGATGCCTCTAACTATCTGAACATGCAACTTTTCCCCTGCGTTTCATTTGTCCGAAAATGCTAAACCTGGGGAAACATTCCCGGATGTTATCCCCCTTCGTCGGTAACGTGTAGCATCGCGTTAGAACGCGTCTAGCTCTGCCTGTTGTCCTGTTATGCTCTTGCTTGCTATGTATTTACTGTTTCTCCTCCCCTCTTCTCTCCGGTAGACCCCGAGACTGCCGCCGTGTTCAACTACGTCGACAATGACCCCTTCTTGCCAGAGCAACCAGGCAAGCCCCCCCTTTGATCATCCCGATATCGCCCATTCCATTCTCTCATGCTTGCATTAGATTTTGCTACTATTATTGTTTGCCCCTATTCTGATGCATAGCCTGCTTTTGTATCTGCTATTGTTACCTTACCTACTTATCCTAAACTGCTTAGTATAGGTTGGTTAGTGATCCATCAGTGACCCCCACTTGTCCTTTGTTGCCCCTGCTTCATCATCGACGACTCGATCTACGTGATCGACGACCAGAGCCTGACACCTCACATCACATCACGCCCCTTTTGTTGCTCGACTTTGCAGAACTACTATCGGATGCCGAGGGTGATCCCTCATAACGCACTCCTGGTGATAATTCTGTAGTGTAGCTATTCGGTCATGGTCATCGAGGGTGATTTCCTCTTACACCATTCCCGATACAGCTCTGTCGTGCAACCCCTCAAGTGTGAACCTCGAGGGTGGTTCCTCTTACGTTCACCTTGATGATTACATCTAGTGGAATTCATCGGGGGTGATTCCTCGGGTTTTCCCCTTGATGTTTGGACACACGGATACTTGGTCTTTACCACTGTTACTTGGAAAGACGGGTCGACCCTGAGGGGTACCCGCGCGAGCTTAATTGCGGGTGATATGGAGTCGGGCGGGAAGATGCCCGCAAGATAATTACGAGGTGTGGTCGGGCATTCCTAGCCCTTGCCGCAAGTCCTCGAGACGGGGCAACGGGGTCACATCTTTCGTGAGTCTCTGCTTGTTACCGCGCGTTCGTAATCCACTACGATTTGGATATTTGATCCGAGGGGCCTCTGGCCTGATAGCACTAACCATCACGTGGGCATAGTATGGGCGTTCTGCGTCGTATGCATTAGCCGAAGCTTAATAGATGTCAGCGACTGAGCGGCGCGCGCTAGGTTAGACTCGTAAGCTCCTTCCTTTTTAAGGAGGTAGCTAGGTCTGCTCACCGGCCGCGTACGCAACGTGCAGGAGTTCCCGGGGAGATGGCCCATGATCCCTGGGGGCATAGGTTTAGTCCGGCGTGCTGACCTCTCTATTAAGCCTAGGTCGGGTTGCGGCATATCGTTTGGCCGAGGCCGGGCATGACCCAGGAAAGTGTGTCTGGCCGGAGTTAATCGAGCGTGGTGGGTAAGTTGGTGCACCCCTGTAGGGAAGGAAACATCTATCGATAGCCTGTCCTACGGTAACGGACACTTGGAGTTGTATCCCGATCGATACAACTAGAACTGAATACTTGTGATGAGAACTGGGCGGGTGATGAGAATTGGATTGTGATGATAACTGGATAGTATGGCTCCGGGATTGCTTTCTCGCAGGGTGTCGAGAAAGGATCTCTGGCCGAGGTTGATAACTCTTCTACTACTTTACTTTATGCTACTCTACTCCTTCATGTTGCTGCAAGATGGTGATTTCCAGAAGATGCTTCTCTTTGATAGGACTAGGCCTTCTCTCTATTCTGGCATTTCTGCAGCCCAGTCCACATATACAACCTTCCTTTGATAATGTTGCATATGTAGTGTAGATCCTTGCTTGCGAGTACTTTGGATGAGTACTCACGGTTGCCTTGCTCCCCCTTTTCCCCCTTTCTTCTTCTTTCCGGTTGATGCAACCAGATGTCAGAGCCCAGGAGCCAGATGCCACCGCCGATGCTTACTACTACGTGGAGGCCGCCGATGACCAGGAGTAGTTAGGAGGCTCCCAGGCAGGAGGCCTTGCCTTTTCGATCGTAGATGCTTTTGTGCTAGCCTTCTTAAGGCAAACTTGTGTAACTCATGTTTGTACTCAGATATTGTTGCTTCCGCTTACTCTTGTCTATTCGAGCCCTCAAGGCCCCTAGCTTGTAATATAAAGCTTGTATTATTTTAATTGGTGTCTAGAGTTGTGTTGTGATATCTTCCCGTGAGTCCTTGATCTTGATCGTACACATTTGCATGCATGATTAGTGTAAGATTGAATTGAGGGCGTCACAAGTTGGTATCAGAGCCGACTGCCTGTAGGATCCCCCTTTCCAACTCCTTGGCCGAAGTTGAGTCTAGTCGTCCAAAACTGTTTTACTAACTTGGCTGTGTGGCTTACGGGCCCACGTTGCCATTGGGTGGTATTAGGATCTTTTATTCCTTGCCTTTACTCTGGGACTCTGATCTCTCATCTATTCGGGTTAAATATTTTACTAACTCTATCCCTAGGTTCTCGAAACCGCTTTCTCCGGGAGAGCCCCCCCTCATTCCAGAAGATTCTCCGGATGCTCCTCGATGTTTTCCGAGACCCTGTGCCCACTGCTTTGTAGTTCCTGACCACCGATAAGTCCCCATGGATAACATCATTGCCGTTTGTACCTTCATCCCCAGTTGCTCTTGTTGTTAGAAGTTAGCCCCTAGTACTCTCCATTGTCCCGAGAATCTTTTGTGCCTTCTGCTTTGCAGCTTCTTTTCGCACTGCGGATAGTTCACTTAACCAGGGTTCCTTCGTCCCAAGTTGTTCATATGCTTTTCAAAATACTTGTAAACACTATCTGATCTTCCGAGAATCCTCTTCAAACTATTGCTCTGCAAATACTTGTCTGCTTGCATTATGGTTAAGTCCATATGTCCAGCAATATTCCTTAAAATCCTTTGCGATAGTCGTCCTTACCCTATTCATTCAACATGTGTGTGAATGCACACAATCATCAGTTGTTCCTTGTAAATTGTCCTTCCTGCTCAGACGTCATTCTAGACATGAGCTGGTTCTCGGTAAATCAAACCTTGATTGATTACCCATCTAATCTATTCTACTTACTCACACTTAATCAGAGCATCTGATTTTGATACACCGATCTGGATACCAAAATTCCTTTGTTACTTAAACTTTGAATAAGTCAGTTGTTTCTATAATTTGATGCCTTTGCATTCTTTCCTTCTTCTGATTGAGTACTGATACTCACATCAGATCCTTTGAGGATCGCCGAATCCTTTGTTGGATTATTATCCGACTATGTCCTTCATATTCTAAATCTCGTGCGCTCTTCCCCTGATACATAATGCCTTTAGTAAATTCTATCATCTGCTTTTGTCAACCATTCTCTGCTTTTGAGCTGGTATATTTTAGTCCTGAAGTTAGTGGTATATGTTCCTAAGATACCCCTACGGGTTGAACCTATGCCTTCCCTAATCCGTATCAACTCGAAAGAGTTGTGAGTCATACTCTTCTGGTGGTTCACCAGATAAATCTTTCGCACTACAAATTCTTCGAAAACGAGGAGTGAATGAAAGGTCATGCATTGAAGAAGTGGGAGTCGACCTTGACCCTTTGTGTTCATGCCCATGGACCCGATGTCGGACTTATCATGGAAGTTGCTCGTAAAAATATTTATTTCTTTGGTACAAGCTCATCTGGTATCTATTAATTGGTCCCTTGCAACCGTGGCTCTGACCATGATTGTTCCCCTTTGATTCCATTTCCCGAACAAGTTAAAGCACTTGTCTTCTGCAGATCAATGCATCTCCGCAACCTCTATTTTGATCTTCCTTCGAGTATTACCCTCCGGTACCTCGAGAATATCAAAGAACTGTGTTGCTTCCTATGAGTCTTCATCTAGTATTGCTTCTCACCGATTTCAGATTCTCCCCGGGATCTGAGTTATTAATCACTAGAGGACACCGATAAGTGAATCAGTTGAATTGATTCCACACTCCAAATCAATAACTCTAAGTAATTTTTGTTGCTTACAAGTTAAATAATCCCTAAAGTTATTCCTAGCCCAATCGGCTATAGATATCATTATCGTGCTAATTTTAACTGTGCTACCTGGTCCTTATTCCTAGAGCACAACTTTTCGCCATGAGCGAAGCTTACGTCGATCTTCCTCATCGTATCATTCCACCTTGAACAACAAGCTTGAATCCGAGCTTGTGTCGTATCCATGGTTACAATAGCCTTTGCTTCATCATTCCTTTTGCTTGATGTCGTTTCTGCTCGATAGCATCTTCATAGAGCCTCTCGACAAAATTTGTTGTGATCACCATCAATATACTGCCTTGTTCTAAGATATCAATCGAATTCTTGAGGAGAAATCCCATCCTTGCTCGTCGATGATTCGTGTTGTCATCGACACCATCCTTGACTTCCTGCCAATACAGACTTGGTCATGTTTTGGTTATATCTTACATTCCTTCACATTCTTGGAATTGTTCCTTTGTACTTCTTGTGACCTACAGATTCAATCTTCCTTGAAACACCATGTTAATGTTACCTCAAAGCATGACCGTGGTACGCCGAAAAATAACAAGAACATTGAAAGTGCATTGCCAAATGTTTCTTGCTCTATTATCCAAACACTGTTGTATGGATACATCCTGAACCCCCTTGCCCCTTTATCCAAATGGTGATGTACTTGTTGTTCTGACATGTATATCATGCTCTACTGTTTCTTGGGAAAAGTTACACTCCTAAATCTTGTGTTTAAACACATTTTCCTTTTTGTTGTTTTGTTAACCTTTCTTGTGATCCATATGATCTAAGAAATAATAGTTCCCTGCTTGTGTAAACACCTTGGTGTACAATTTGTCAGTAAGACCTTGTTATTATTGTTGTTGACATTCCGGTAACCCCCGATGGATGAGAACTTTGCCTATTGGTCCGCCTCGTTCAACGAGCAGGAAAATGGTTCTCTTCGTCCCTCGCCCTTGGTACCAACATTGTTGTCAACATAACTGACAGGCTATCCTCAGACATGCCTTGCTGCCATGACCATGCAATATGTCAACGTCCTTCCTACTTTTGAACCACAAGGTGGGCCCATAACCCACTATTCCACAGGATCGAAACCTGACTCTCCTGTACATCCTTGATTTTGAAGTATCTTTGTATTTGGCTTCGTATGTAAATCACGAGCCACCTTCCTAGCGATCTATTCTGGTATCAGACGCAATACTTATTCCCATTGCTTTGAACCCCTTCACCCACTGTTTCAGGCAACGAACAATTGCCTACCCGGTTGAAGCTTATTATTGCACCTTCTCACCTTGCTCTTGATGACTTTCTTAAATTTCAACTCGAGATATGCCTCTATGCCATGTTCACTGAGATAGTCCCCAGGTACCTATCTTTCGTTGAGCTCCCTCCTTCCCGAGTCTTTTCCCCTTACTCCACCCCTTAAATCTCGGGACGAGATTTCTTGTAGTGGAGGAGATTTGTAACACCCCCAGTGTCATGCTACAGTAATCCCTTGTTAATGGTGCTATGTCATCATGTTACTGTTGCTGATCTTCACTTGATCCAAATCACAATTCAAATTCAAATCCAATCTAAAGTAAAAAATTCTTATTTGCCAAACCTGAAAACTAATATGTTCAAAGTGTGGCAAATAATCTATATTTTATAGAAACCTATATTTTATAGTGTGTTTTTAATGCCCTGAGCTAATAAAACAGTGGCCAAGGCTTTATTTAAAATGCTTTTCTAATTTATGAAAAATCCAAAAAATTTCAAAAGCCTCCCAAACTTTTTGTGGCAGCGTTCATTATTTCCTAGTATTTGTTATGTCCACCTCCACATTTTTGCAAAGTCATTTTGTGGCTGAAATGCAAATGGAGGATGTTAAAAGAAAACAGAAAAATAAAAGGGAGATCAGAGAATAAAAGAAAAGGAGAGAGTCCCCCCTTTTTTCCCACTGTGGCCCGACCCAGCTAGCCAACTGGCCAGTCCAGCCGGCCGGCCCACCCCTGCTACCCCCTGGCCTTATAGGCCACCCCACTCCCCGAACCCTAACACCTCCCGAACCCCACTCCTCCCACTCGCTCCCTCATGCCTCTCCCTCCCAATCGAATCTGGATCGGGGTAGTTGCCCCGGCCCCTTCGAACGTTGAATGCCACCCAAAGAACCCCCCCCCCTCGCCGGACGCCTCGCCTTCCTCCACTCCTTCCCCTCTCTGTGATGGATCCAGGCGATCCCCATCGCCCTGACCCCACCTTCGCCTACCCCGCCTCTCCCGCGCTGGCGTTGACCAACGCCTCCCATCGCCGCCCGACGGCGACGGCCTTCCCCGACGCGCCCGACCCACCGGCCATGGAGGCCCCGTGCGCCCGTAGCTTCACCTCAAGCGCGGCCACGCCGAAGACCGATGCCTCCACCCCGCCGCTCTTCCCGCCGAGCTCGCACCGCCCTCCCCGAGCCTCCCCTGCAACGCTCTGAGCGGCCTCCTTCCCCCTCCTCGATTCACCGCCATAGGCCGTAGGCTGAGTCGCCCGTGCTCCTGACCGTGGCCGTGCTCACCATGCCCGCGCCTGCGTTCATGCATCGCCACCCATGCACATGCTTGGCCGCTACCTGGCTCGGCTGCCCTCCCCCCGCGCGCGCTAAGCCTCGATGCCTCCCGCTAGTTGCTGCCCGCTTGCGCTGCCTGCTGTTGCCGCTCCACCCGGGTCGGCCCCCTGCCGCCGCTGCTTGCCGTCGCCCACGCCGGCCCGACGTCCCACCGCGCCCTCGCCGTGGCCTTGCCCCTGGCCGGCGCCCCTGTCTCCCGGGCAAGCACCCAAACGGGCTGGGCACCAGCGCCCTCTAGCACCCGCTCCGCGGTGGCCCTCTAGGCCACTGACTAGGGGGCCCCACACACCTAAGAACGTTTCAAAAAAAATTTAACTAATTAATTTGTTAAATTAATTAATTAACTTAATTAATTATGTTTAATTAACCTAATTAACTAGTGTTAATTAATTAAGCAGTAATTAGGTTAGTTAAACCCTAATCAGTATAAACAGTGTATGACATGCAGGGCCCACACATCAGTTTGACTAAGTCAACGCCCCGTTGACTGCTGACGTCATGCTGACATCAGCAATCACTATTCTGGATAATGTTGATTTGAAATAATTAAATAAATCCTAAAAGTGTTTTAAATCTTTAAAAATTAATATATAATAATCTGTAGCTCGGATGAAAATACTTTGTACATGAAAGTTGCTCAGAACGACGAGGCGAATCCGAACATGTGGTCCGTTTACTTGTCGGATGTCTCTAACTATCTGAAAATGCAACTTTTCCCCTCCGTTTCATTTGTCCGAAAATGCTAAACCTGGGGAAACATTCCCGGATGTTATCCCCCTTCGTCGGTAACGTGTAGCATCGCGTTAGAACACGTCTAGCTCCGCATGTTGTCCTATTATGCTCTTGCTTGCTATGTATTTACTGTTTCTCCTCCCCTCTTCTCTCCGGTAGACCCCGAGACTGCCGCCGTGTTCAACTACGTTGACGACGACCCCTTCTTGCCAGAGCAACCAGGCAAGCCCCCCCTTTGATCATCCCGATATCGCCCATTCCATTCTCTCATGCTTGCATTAGATTTTGCTACTGTTATTGTTTGCTCCTATTCTGATGCATAGCCTGCTTTTGTATCTGCTATTGTTACCTTACCTACTTATCCTAAACTGCTTAGTATAGGTTGGTTAGTGATCCATTAGTGACCCCCACTTGTCTTTGTTGCCCCTGCTTCATCACCGATGACTCGATCTACATGATCGACGACCAGAGCCTGACACCTCACATCACATCACGCCCCTTATGTTGCTCGACTTTGCAGAACTACTATCGGGTGCCGAGGGTGATCCCTCATAACGCACTCCTGGTGATAATTCTGTAGTGTAGCTATTCGTTCATGGTCATCAAGGGTGATTTCCTCTTACACCATTCCCGATACAGCTCTGTCGTGCAACCCCTTAAGTGTGAACCTCGAGGGTGGTTCCTCTTACGTTCACCTTGATGATTACATCTAGTGGAATTCATCGGGGGTGATTCCTCGGGTTTTCCCCTTGATGTTTGGACACATGGATACTTGGTCTTTACCACTGTTACTTGGAAAGACGGGTCGACTGTCACGCCCAAGATGCGACCCTATCCTAAAGGAACTCGAAGGTCCCACCAACGATAGAAGCGCATCTTGAAGACGCTTTTGCAAGGTGGATATCATTACATCAACATTACATAATAGTGGGGATACATCCAATACATAAAATGTCACATGAATACAACAATACAACATACAGGATCAACATCCGACTACGGATGAAACATAAAAAAGAACTCAAACGACATCCACCCTGCTAGCCCAGGCTGCCGACCCGGAACCTAACCCAAGATCGACGAAGAAGAAGAAGAACTCCAACACAAGTGAACATCGCTCTCGCGTCATGATCATCGCATAACCTGTACCTGCAACTGGTGTTGTAGTAATCTGTGAGGCACGAGGACTCAGCAATCCAATTACCATGGGTATCAAGACTAGCAAAGCTTAATGGGAAATGAAGGGTAAAGTGGTGAGGTTGCAGCAGCGACTAAGCATGTATGGTGGCTAACATACGCAAATAAGAGCGAGAAGAGAAGGCAAAAGCACGATCGAACAACTATGATCAAGAAGTGATCCTAGAACAACCTACGTCAAGCATAACTCCAACACCGTGTTCACTTCCCGGACTCTGCCGAGAAGAGACCATCACGGTTACACACGCGGTTGGTGTATTTTAAATAAGATCAAACTTCGGGTTTTCTACAACCGGACATTAACAAATTCCCATCTGCCTCATAACCGCGGGCACGGCTTTCGGAAGATAATACCCTGCAGGGGTGTCCCAACTTAGCCCATTATAAGCTCTCACGGTCAACGAAGGATATTCCTTCTACCGGGAAGACCCGATCAGTCTCGGAGTCCCGGACTACAAGACATTTCGACAAAAATAAAACAAGTCCAGCAAAGCCGCCCGATTGTGCCGACAAATCCTGATAGGAGCTGCACATATCTCGGTCTCAGGGCACATCCGGATGAGCTGTCCGTACAACTAAAACCAGACCCCAAGTTTCCTTGAGATGGCGCTGCAAAGCGCTCTAGTTTGGGCCAGCAATCGAAGGAGAACTGGCCCGGGGGGGTTAAAATAAAGATGACCCTTGGGCTCCGGAAACCCAAGGGAAAAAGGGCATAGGTGAGGCAAATGGTAAAACCAATGTTGGGCCTTGCTGGAGGAGTCTTATTCAAAGCGAACTATCAAGGGGGTCCCATAAATCACCCAACCGCGTTAGGGACGCAAAATCCGGGAACATAATACCGATATGACGGAAACTAGGGCGGCAAGAGTGGAACAAAACACCAGGCATAAGGCCGAGCCTTCCACCTTTTACCAAGTATATAGATGCATTAATAATATAAGAGATATTGTGATATCCCAACATAAACATGGTCCAACATGGAGCAATCTTCAACTTCACCTGCAACTAGCAACGCTATATGAGGGGTTGAGCAAAAGCGGTAACATAGCCAAACAACGGTTTGCTAGGAAGGGTATCAAAGGTCAAGGGTTCATGGCAATTTGGGAGGCTTGAGCAGCAAGTGGTAGGTAAACGCAGCATAGCGATAGAACGAAGCAACTAGCATAGCAATGATAGTAATGAGATCCAAGGTGACGGTCATCTTGCCTGAAATCCCGCAAGGAAGAAGAACGAGTCCATGAAGAAGATGAAGCCACGAAGACGAACCAAGCGTAGATGAACGAATCCTCACGATCGCAACAGAACGGAAACTATCGAGAGGAAGCACACAACATGGTAAACACACCACTCATAAACAAGGCATGATGCACAACCAGGTATGATGCATGAGAAGGCTACATGAAGCTATTCATGGCAAGAGATGATGCATACAAGAACAACACATCAAAGCAAGTTTAAATGAGGCCGGAATCAACATATAACAAATCCGGTAAGTCCTCATATGCAAATTTCGAAATTGGTCCAGATCTGATTAAGCCTTAGGTTCAAGTTGTTAAACAGCAATTTAAGATGCACCATGATGATCTACACGAAAATCTAGTCAAGTTACATATAAAATTCATTAGGTTCGGAGCTACGCCCTAGAAGATATGAGCAAAACAAGATAAACATGGCATTGATGCAAAATGCATGCAAACATCAAGCAAACACACTCAAAACATGGATGCAACAAGCTAACATAAAGCTACACCCAAAACTAAGCAAGGTTCATATAGAGCACACTCAAAACGGAGCAACGGTTCAACACATACACCCTATACAATTAATAACAACAAACTGTCCAAAATAGCAAATAGGCATCTAGCAAACATCAAAACAACATGCTACAGGAACTCAACATGAAAACAAAAGGCATGGGCATGATGTACAGGTAAAGCATGACAAAACATGAACACTGAGCTATCTTCAGAAATCACTAGATCATACTCAAACAAGCATGGCAAGATTGCAAATAATAACAGGTTCACAGACTTAGCAGAATTTCAGGACATGGCAGAAATAACATCAGGTTGCAATGTTTAGAGCTATGAATCAACATGTTACAGTAAGCTATCATGTCAAACTGGAGCATGGCATGAATCTACTCAAAGCATATAACAAAAGTCCCTTACTGACCATAAGCCAAAAGGGATCACAAAATATGATTGCAAGCATGTGAACATAGCAAAAACATAAACAGATTCAGACTTAGTGAAAAACTGGAGCATGGCAAAACAGATAACAAGTAGGCATGTTTACGAGCTCGATGCACTCACTACCGAGCATTGCATGACAAAATAAACATACACCCAGCAACTAGACATGGCATAGAAGCTATACATGGCAAGAACAACAAAATAGCATACACGGATCAACAACAACAAGCTTGGCAAAATTGAATAACATGTAAACAATCTGCCAGGAACATTTTATAGCAAAAGTAGAGCAAGATTAAGACATGATGGAGCACTCTATAAATGCAACCAGGGGCATGTATGGATATAGAATAACCATATGAACAAAACACTCTTGCTGAACATAATCAAAAGAGGCATGGATCTCACTGTAGCAACATGAATACATGGCATCACAATAACAACAGAACACGGGCTGAAATCAGCAACATCACAAAGCCTAGTGTGCATGCTTGTTCTAGTCACCACATACATCACAAAATTACATGGTATACACCTCTGTAAATATGGCATGACATATTTCAAAACACATGTAGGACTCAAGTTCATAGGGTGCACACATCAATCATGGCAAAAATGACAAAAGTGCACGTTCTGATAATAAACTGAAACTAACAGAAACTAGCACTCTTTCAACAGCATTTCGGGCATCAAGATGAGCTCAAATGAAAATGATGCAATGAGATGAAATGATCTACTCGTTGAGGCGAACAATTTGATATAATACACGCTCAAAACAGAGCCACGGGTGCAAAGTTATGATGCGATGAACAGGGCAATATGATGCAAAATAAAAATGACTTAGAGAGAATTTGGGGTCAACCTCGGGGATGAATCTAGGGTTGACTGGCAGCACGCGAACCGAGGCGAGGCCGGGCTCGCCGGAGATGGAGGAAGGGGCGGCCGGCGGAGCTCCTCCTTGTCGGATCCGGCCTTCCCGCGGCCGGATCTGGCCGGGGCGGCGACGAGGGCGCAGGGCGGCGCCGGGAGGAGCGGGGCGACGCTCGGGCAGGGCGGCGACCGGTGGAGGGCGGCGGCTGGCGGGCGGAGGCGGCCGGCGACGGGGATGGCTGGGGACGGGCTCGGGCGACCCGGGCGGCGCACGGGAGGAAGCGGCGCGGGGAGGCGGCGGCCCGGTCGGGCACGGGGAGGGCCGGCGCTGGGCCTCGCGGGCCTGGCGCGACCGGCGGTGATGTGGGGCATGGCCCGCCATGTGGCGGCGTGCGGTTGGACGGGCGGCGGCAGACGGACGCGCCCGGTCCGATCCGTACACGTCCGGCGGCGGGGAGAGGAGCGGGGCTAGGGTTAGGGGGCGAAATGATCCGGAATTTCGGGGGAGAGGGTATATTTATAGGTAGGAGGAGGTAGGAAGCTCCAAATGAGGTGCGGTTTTCGCCCACACGATCGTGATCCGACGACCGAGAGGATGGAGATGACTTAGATGGGTTTTGGGCCACTTTGGAGGGGGTGTTGGGCTGCAACACAAGAGGCTTTACGGTTACCCGGTTAACCGTTGGAGTATCAAACGAAGTCCAAATGGTACGAAATTTGACAGGCGGTCTACCGGTGCTATACCAAGGCCGCTTGGCAAAGCTCGGTCCATTCCGAGAATGTTTAATACCCGCACACGAAAAGAGGCAAAAGGGGGCGCCAGGTGACATAGGAGTGTCGGATTGCAAAACGGACAACGGGAAAATGCTCGGATGCATGAGACGAACACGTATGCAAAATGAGATGCACATGATGACATGGCAAAATGCAACACGCAAGCAAATGACATGGCAACAACGGAAAATAACTGGCGGATACCTGGCGCATCGAATCTGGGGCGTTACATCGACCCTGAGGGGTACCCGCGCGAGCTTAATTGCGGGTGATGTGGAGTCGAGCGGACCTGGAAGATGCCCACGAGATAATTACGAGGCGTGGCCGGGCATTCCTAGACCTTGCCGCAAGTCCTCGAGACGGGGCAACGGGGTCACATCTTTCGTGAGTCTCTGCTTGTTACCGCGCGTTCCTAATCCACTACGATTTGGATATTTGATCCGAGGGCCCTCTGGCCTGATAGCACTAACCATCACGTGGGCATAGTATGGGCGTTCTGCGTCGTATGCATCAGCCGAAGCTTAATAGATGTCAGCGACTGAGCGGCGCGCGCCGGGTTGGACTGGTAAGCTCCTTCCTTTTTAAGGAGGTAGCTAGGTCTGCTCACCGGCCACGTACGCAACGTGCAGGACTTCCCAGGGAGATGGCCCATGACCGCTGGGGGCATAGGTTTAGTCCGGCATGCTGACCTCTCTATTAAGCCTAGGTCGGGTTGGGGCGTATCGTTTGGCCGAGGCCGGGCATGACCTAGGAAAGTGTGTCCGGCGGGAGTTAATCGAGCGTGGTGGGTAAGTTCGTGCACCCCTGCAGGGAAGAAAACATCTATCAATAGCTTGTCCTACGGTAACGGACACTTGGAGTTGTATCCC
This sequence comes from Triticum aestivum, assembly GCF_018294505.1. Lineage (NCBI taxonomy): Eukaryota > Viridiplantae > Streptophyta > Magnoliopsida > Poales > Poaceae > Triticum > Triticum aestivum. The sequence continues at coordinate 313,676,221 of NC_057807.1, read as the reverse complement.
GATCGATACAACCTGAACTGGATACTTGTGATGAGAACTAGGCGAGTGATGAGAATTGGATTGTGATGATAACTGGATAGTATGGCTCTGGGATTGCTTTCTTGCAGGGTGTAGAGAAAGGATCTCTGGCCGAGGTTGATAACTCTTCTACTACTTTACTTTATGCTACTCTACTCCTTCATGTTGCTGCAAGATGGTGATTTCTAGAAGATGCTAGTCTTCGATAGGACTAGGCCTTCTCTATTTTCTGGCATTTCTGCAGCCCAGTCCACATATACAGCCTTCCTTTGATAATGTTGCATATGTAGTGTAGATCCTTGCTCGCGAGTACTTTGGATGAGTACTCACGGTTGCCTTGCTCCCCCTTTTCCCCGTTTCTTCTTCTTTCCAGTTGATGCAACCAGATGTCGGAGCCCAGGAGCCAGATGCCACCGCCGATGCTTACTACTACATGGAGGCCGCCGATGACCAGGAGTAGTTAGGAGGCTCCCAGGCAGGAGGCCTTGCCTTTTCGATTGTAGATGCTTTTGTGCTAGCCTTCTTAAGGCAAACTTGTCTAACTCATGTCTGTAGTCAGATATTGTTGCTTCCGCTGACTCTTGTGTATTCAAGCTTATGTATTCGAGCCCTCGAGGCCCCTAGCTTGTAATATAAATCTTGTATTATTTTAACTGGTGTCTAGAGTTGTGTTGTGATATCTTCCCGTGAGTCCTTGATCTTGATCGTACACATTTGCGTGCATGATTAGTGTACGATTGAATCGAGGGCATCACACATATGCTCCCGTTGCTAGACTTGAGTCCATTCGCATCTTACTTGCTTATGCTAATCACCATGATATCACCTTGTACCAAATGGACATTAAAAGTGCTTTTCTAAATGGTGAAATTGAGGAGGATGTTTATGTTAAGCAACATCCCGGCTTTGTCAATCCTGACAAACCTAATCATGTCTACAAACTTCACAAAGCCCTTTATGGTCTTAAACAAGCTCCTAGAGCGTGGTATAAATGCTTGACCAAGTTCCTTATTGTAAAAGGCTTTAAAATTGGTAAAATTGATTCTACTCTCTTTACTAAGAGGGTTAATGGAGAACTATTTGTGTGCCAAATTTATGTTGATGATATTATATTTGGTTCGACTAACCCTCATTTTAGTGAGAAGTTTGGAAAGCTAATGTCAGAGAAGTTTGAGATGTCTATGATGAGTGAACTCAAATTCTTTCTCGGTTTGCAAATCAAGCAAACTAAGGAAGGTACCTTTGTCTCTCAAACAAAGTACACCAAGGACTTATTCAAGAAGTTCAGTATGCAAGAATGCAATTGTATGACTACACCCATGCCTACTAGTGGACATCTTGATTTGACCAAAGATGGTGAACCGGTTGATCAAAAAGTTTACCGCTCTATGATTGGTTCATTGTTATATCTATGTGCCTCTCGCCCCGATATTATGCTAAGTGTGTGCATGTGTGCACGATATCAAGCGGCACCTAATGAATGCCATCTTAAGGTTGTGAAAAGGATAGTGAGATACTTAATACATACACCAAATTTTGGCATTTGGTATCCTAAGAGGTCTTCCTTTGATCTTCTTGGCTACTCCGATTCAGACTATGCCGGAGACAAGGTTGATAGAAAGTCCACTTTGGGTACTTGTCAATTTCTTGGTAGATCTCTTGTGTCTTGGTCCTCCAATAAACAAAACTCGGTATCCTTATCCACTGCCGAAGCGGAATACATTGCCGCTGGTTCATGTTGTGCTCAATTACTTTGGATGACCCAAACTCTTAAAGATTATGGGATATATGTGAAACATGTTCCATTTCTGTGTGACAATGAAAGTGCTATTAAGATTTCTCACAATCCCGTGCAACATTCTCGAACTAAACATATTGAAGTTCGTCATCATTTCATTCGAGACCATGTTGCCAAAGGGGACATTAACGTCAAAAAAAAACTTAAGCATGTTCGCACCAATAAGCAATTAGCGGATATATTTACCAAACCGCTTGATGAGAAAGTGTTTTGCCGTTTGAGAGGTGAATTAAACATCATTGATGCTTCAAACTTGGAGTAGGAACTCCACTTGGACACATGCAAGGGATGAGCCTTTGACTAATCCTTGATATTTCTTTCATGATGCTATCTATATGTCTTGGATAGTTTTGCACCCTTGCATGCTATCTAACCCTTGTAGGTACTTGGATGAATCTAAATCCATGAGATTGCAACTCACTCACATCTTGAGCAAATCTCTACATCACCGAGTCTCTACATAATGGTGGGTGAAGACAAGGAAGCACGAAACCATTCAAATGTATCCTTTGGCAAATTCGGTGTTGAGTCTCATGATTGTCATTTTGGATACACAAGTGCTCTTCCTTGCAAAGCTAACCCATGTAGGAAGATGAACTCAAACTCCAAGTGGTGCTCCCAACTCTTGGTGAGCTACATCAACCTTGAACGACCCACACAAGTTCGACTACATGATCAAGATCAACACCACCACCCAAGGTATGCTGTTCCATCTTAGAGAAGCTTTAATCCAAGTCATGGTATAAAGCAACTCAACAAGATGTGAATACATCAAGTAGCTTAAACGAAAAATGGTAACCCCATTTTGAGCTTAAACGATGACTATGACTAAAGATCAAGTGATCTCACTTGACTCCTAAGTCAATATACTCTAACATAGGTGACTTTGTCACCGCCCAATTCTAGATGAAGTTCTCTTGTGTTTCCTCTTGCATTTTTCTCATACATTTGTGTTTCCTCTTTCAAAAAAAACTTCATCTAGATCTTTTCTTCTCTTCTCCTTTCTGTTCTGCATTTTCTGCATCCAATTCATTGCAAATCTTTCAGCTAATTCCTTGCAAATCCTTGCGAGATCTTAAAGTGCCTAGTGAGCTGAGGTGACAAGTGTTTTACTGTGATGAACTCGGTCACACCGATCTATTTTCTTCGGCCCAACCAAATTATCTCGGTGCCACCAAAGCACACAACTCGGTGCTACCAATTTCACTACAGAAAAGCCAACTTGCCACTTATTTCTGCAGTCTTTTTTCTCCAGCTCCACTCAATGACTCTTGTTCTCTACCAGCATCACAGTCGCTTTGCTTTGTGACTCAAGGACTAAACCCTTTTACAATAAAACAAAAATCCAGAAGAGCCCTTCTTGGAAATTGATGTCAAAGGGGGAGAGAGGGATCACATCAAAGCTCTACGCTTAATCATTTCTATAGGGGGAGAGGATACTTAGGGGGAGTGTGTGTAAGAAACCTCACACCTTAGAAGCTTCATGTTCAAGAGGAGAGAAATTACATATCTTTAAGAGGGGAAAGACATGTTCATATTTGATCATATTTGATTGCTTGCATTAATCATGTTGTTTTTCCTTCTTTTGCTCTGATTTTCCGTTCCCTATCTTCTACCAATATCCCATGCAAGATTCAGGGGGATCAAGACATCTAAGGGAAGGAAATCTCTGATTTTATTGCATATCTTTACCTTTGGGGACATGTCAATACCCAATGGGGTACTCAGTACTCACTCTATACATGTCATCCCAGTCTTGGTTCTCTTGTGGTTTCTTTTGTTTGCTCTGGCTAGTGGGTGTATCTATGTTGTCTAACCTTGTTTACTCAGGTTCATTCCTTCCTAAACCAACTCAAGACCACAAGGTAAGTACATGCATCACAGTCATGTGTATGAGGATTTCTTGCTGATGTACATACTGTTTGCAAGAAGGACTAATGGACATGAAGGTACATTTCCTATATTCGCATCATTTGCTCTGATGCATATAGCCAAGATACATGTAACACATGGCTTACTCTGTCATGCTTATGCATTCACATGCTCCTATGTTTCATATTTATATGACTGCATACATTAAGGGGGAGCCTACGCATGTTACATGTCTTTCCAAAGCTTTGCTTATTTCTCTCTATATCTTTACCTAAATCTTTGATGTATGTTGTCATCAATTACCAAAAAGGGGGAGATGAAAGCACAAGTGCTCCCTGGGTGATTTTGGTAATTAATGTCAACATATCTCTTGTTGGACTAATGCTTCTACCTAGTATGTTTCACATAGGTTCAACAATGGAGTGGCATGGACTAGAGGATGTGGAACCAGTTCAATATGCTAAGGACAAAGGATTGGCTCAAGCTCAAAGCTCAGGACTCTACATTTTCTATTTTAGTGATCCAAGATCACATTGTGTCCATAGGAAAGCCAATACTATTAAGAAGGGATGAGGTGTTGCTTCATGGCTTGCTTGCTCAAGTGCTTAGTGATATGCTCCAAAGCCCTCAACTACTTTCTCACTTCCACATATGTCCCAAACCAAAAGTCCAACTCGACCCCACCGATTCTTTCTATCCGGAGCCACCGAGTTCAGTTGACATAGCCACTGCCAGAAACCCTAATCAGTTCGATCTCACCGATGGGATCTCGGTCTCACCGAGATGGGCTTGCAAACTCTCTGTTGTCTATTGAAATAATTTCGGTCCCACCGAGATTTGCAACCGGCCCCACCGAGTTTGCTTGGCCAACAATCTGTTTCACTTATTACTCAAATCGGTCCCACCGAGTTTGAGTAATCGGTCAAACCGAGTTTTGGATTTACCCTAACCCTAGCACATTGGTCCCATCAAGTTGATCCAGTCGGTCCCACCGAAATGCCTAACGGTCACATTATGAACCAAATCGGTCCAACCGAGTTCTCTGAATCGGTCCCACTGAGTTTGGTGATTTGTGTGTAACGGTTAGATTTTGTGTGGAGGCTATATATACCCCTCCACCCACTCTTCATTTGTGGAGAGAGCCATCAGAACATGCCTACACTTCCAACACATATTTTCTGAGAGAGAACCACCTAAACTTGTGTTGAAGTCAAGATATTCCATTCCAACCACATAAATCTTGATCTCTAGCCTTCCCCAAGTTGCTTTCCACTCAAATCTTCTTTCTACCAAATCCAATCCTATGAGAGAGAGAGTTGAGCGTTGGGGAGACTATCATTTGAAGCACAAGAGCAAGGAGTTCATCATCAACACACCATTTGTTACTTCTTGGAGAGTGGTGTCTCCTAGATTGGCTAGGTGTCACTTGGGAGCCTCCGTCAAGATTGTGGAGTTGAACCAAGGAGTTTGTAAGGGCAAGGAGATCGCCTACTTCGTGAAGATCTACCCGAGTGAGGCAAGTCCTTCATGGGCGACGGCCATGGTGGGATAGACAAGGTTGCTTCTTCGTGGACCCTTCGTGGCTGGAGCCCTCCTGGACTCGCGCAACTGTTACCCTTCGTGGCTTGAAGTCTCCATCAACGTGGATGTACGATAGCACCACCTATCGGAACCACGGATAAAAAATCTCCGTGTCTCCAAATTGCGTTTGCACACTCGAATCCCTTCTCTTTACATTCTTGCAACTTGCATGCCTTACTTTCCGCTGCTCATATACTCTTTGTATGCTTGCATGCTTGCTTGATATGTATTGTGAATGTTTATACTAGTGCTAATACTCCACTTCAACTCAAGAGATTAAAAAAACTGCAACTTTTCTTGATTAGAGTCTATGCACCCCCCTCTAGACACCTCTTCTCGATCCTTTCATTTGTGCCATCATGATTTCTTTTGGATTTGTACTGTTGTATGTATAAAGATCACAACACAGCCTAAGTACGCGTCCGCTATTTGGCGATACATCAGATCCGGACTCAATCTGGCCCATGCACGACCTAGCCAAAGAGATAGTGCGAGGCAGCACACCGATCAGAACTCGGATCGATGGCAGCACTCCACAGAGAGATTTGTTTCTTCATGTTTTTTTAATTCAATACCTCGCACCGTAGCACGAGGACCAAAAAAATTGCTATCTCATCGGTCACCGGCATCATATAGGGGAGATCCAATCGCTGTCTCTTTTCCTTGTTATTTAATTAAGATAGTATATGCTTGTTGTTAATCATCTCTCTCGTCCACTTCTCACGTGCTACTACTATTGCTAGCTCGGCTTGTGTCCGCCTAACAGAAGAAAATCCATGAACATCGACATGTGTCTCTTAGGATTGCTACAAGAAATAAACCAGTTTCCCATCTGCAGTTCGGCGAACGCGGCATCGAGGACTCGACCCGCCGTGCGAATTCAGACTTTGTCATGCCGGCGCCCTGCTTCGACATTGCCTTTGAAGCTAGGACACATCTCTTTAAAAAATTATTTTGCGTAAATTAATTATGCGAAGTTTTTTCTTCTATATATTTTTTTTTGGACCGCACTATTTTACATGTGTAGGTAATCGACTTCGGCTGCGTCACGTGGTCACTTCGGCAAGCCGACGTCATCGTCCCAATTGGCATAAATCGGCTCGCGTGATCACCTTGTCGGTCGAATTGCCATACCGACATGTTCGGTTGCCTCGGGGACTTCGGCATCGCTGAGAGAGCTCTATCTCATCAAGTGTTAGGCACACTGGCCATATTTCTTTTATTACTCACTTGGCATAAATTATTTATTATGCTACGCATTTTTTAATTTATTATTATCACTATTATCTTCGACTTGCATAATTTTCTGTGCACAGGTAAATGATCCGGGTTTGGCAGCGCTATCACCTCGGTGTACCGACGTACCACGTCACCTCGGCTGGCCGAGGGCTTCGTCATCACTTCATTAACCCACGCCGGGGACTTCGGCGTCATACTGCCGGCCTGCTCCGTCACTTCGGTGCACTTCTCGTGCCAACATTAAGCTGATGCTTAATACGTTGACCTGCTTTGTCATGTTAGCGGGGCTGGGGGCTCCACCTCGCAACATCAATGATGTTGCGTTGCCACTTCGGAGCGCCGAGCTCTTCGCCCATCCACCTTAGGGCTAGCTCGGGGGCTTGGACCTAGTCCGGCCACAGGCTCGACTATGTCATCTACACCGAGCACATTAACCAACTAAGTCGCTTTCATGCTCAAAAACTTCCGGTCTTAAATTTTGTTTGGCAGACCAAGCATTATACTTTTTTGGCAAAAAGTTGTTTGTGAAAAACTTCCTTGTCAAAACTTTGTTTGTGACACACAAATTCAAATATCCCATTTACTAGGGGGCTTCCTTTATGAAGCCTTTCCTCTTGCATATGATTATACTTGTATGGATTCGTTCCTTGATCGTGTATTACGCCACAATATGCACCATGTTGACTTAAGTGTTCTGCAAGCTGGGTTGCCTTGCTCCTGTGTTTACCCGTACATTCCCGATTGTTCGACTAGGGAGTAAAGGGAGCACCTCTGCGATTGTCATGATCGGGTCATCCGAGCCCGGACCTCAGACTGGGTGAAGCCAAAAGCTAGCGCTCTTATTGTTTTCAATCACGGGCGACACACAACAGAACTCATGAGTACAAAAAATCTATTACACAAGTCTCATTGTAACAATGAGCAACCAAAGAAAGGTATTGGTGGTGGTACTATTTTCTTCGAAGATGCTTCTTACACTTCGTCAGTAATATATCATAAGTTCCCTGAGCGCGCTTTGTATGTTACAGCCTTATGGCCTAATTGCCTGGTTATTGGAAACATCATCGATATTCTCGACAAGTGGAGTACACAACACTTTTCGACCCTTGACCGAAGAGGGAGAAGCCGATGGTCGGTTAAAACGCGTTTAAAGTTCGGGTGAACACATATATGATATAAGTACTTTAGTACATACAATCATTATACTTAAAATTCTTTTACCCAAGTCACATGGGGGCTCTTAAATTTATATGAGCTATTTTATAATAAGTGTTCTTCCTCTTAGTCGTTGCTAAGTCTTTTTTTATCACTCCTTTTTTCGACAATAGTGTGTGGTCACTAGCCGAGGAGCCTAATTTCTCTCTCAAAGCCGCTAGAGTTTAGTTTGCTAAGTTGGCCTAACGGGAAGTACTCCACCTTCGGGATAGGAGGTTGAAGCTGTAGGCTGACCCACTTGAAGTCTTGAGATAGGATGTGTGATGTTAAAGCAGGACAGAAGCACTTTTTTTCTAAGACCAATTTTCGGATTGGCACCGAACACTTGATCTAGTTCGGACATCAAGTTTTTACTGAAGTTTTTTGGTTTTCCAAGATGATGGCACTTTTAAACTATTTGTGTGTTTCCAGCATTAGTCTCGCAGTGCAACGCCGGACACCTTTAGAGATTCGGCAAAAACATTCTCGGACATTGCTATATATGCATCGGTTTTGAATTGTGTCTCCGGTCAATAGTTGGGTTGCCCAGCTCCTGTGCTTGCCTCCTACGTTCCGCTTTGTTCGGCTAGGTGTGCAAAGGGAGAACCACTGCGATTGTGCCTCCAGCTCGCATGGTTAAGCACCTCAGTGGAGAAAGCCGAAAACTGACTATCCCAATAAGTGTAAACTGGTCAGCGATCCGATGACTGTATTAAACTATAAGATTGATAGAGGTCACTCCGTGTTAAATGACGGGTCGTTGATAACATTGGCCGAAGTGTTTACGGCTTGACCCCGGTTGTCGCCGAACACTAAACCAGGGGCTAGTAGCTGGCCTCACAATTTTAAGCTCCTATGACTAAGTGAAAGTTATAAATCCCGCATATCGGATTGCCTCATTTCTGCTAACACAACCGCCTCCGGGCACCAAGACATTGGCTAAGGGTTGTCTGGTTATTGCAGCACCCTGCGTAGTATCTACAAAGGGGTAGAAGCCGACGATGGGCCACTTTCAATTGATAAACGGTCGCAATGGAGTTAAAATAAACATATATCATCGGCGTTTGTATTTAATATACGAGGGCTGCCTTCTGTAATCATTGTTATAAAGCATAAATATGCATCAATTTGACTTAAGATTTTGGCCAAGCTGGGTTGCCTGGCTCCTGTGCTTAGCCCTACGTTCCCGATTTTTCGGCTAGGCGGTAAAGGGAGCACCTCTGTGATTGTTACTACTGGGTCATCCGAGTTAGTACCTCAGACTTGATGAAGCCAAAAGCTAGCGATCTTAAAGGATATAATTGGTCGGCAACGACAGAAGTGAAAATTTAGGTTCGCAAAGGACCACATAGTTCGGGAACTTTCCCCAAACTAAATCCTCAATATCCGCATTGACGGAGGTGAGGTTTGATGATCATGCTTAGCATGACAACCCAAAGAAAGGAACCGACAGCGGGACTATTTTCTTTGGAAGACATTTTTTGTTAAAACAATAATATAACATATCTCTCCACGTACCTTTGTTTATAAAACCGTATGGCCAGATTGCCTTGTTTGTCATAAATCTTTGCCCTCATAAAGCCTTTATAAAGTAGGACAAACACTCCTCGGCTACTGGCCGAGGAGGTGGAAGCCGATGGTCGGTCAACAAAGTTTTGTACAATGCGGATCCGAGCATTGATGATGTAAAGTACTCAAATACATAGAATCATTACACATAATTTGTCATTTTACTTTGGATATCGATCCTTAATTCGGCCACCCATGCCCGCATTAAGGCTCGGGGGCTACTGGGCTTCGAGATTATCATTTACTAATATTAAAGGGGCACATCGATCCCCTGATCTGGTGTTGCCACCCAACCAATGGCTCGGGGGCTACTGCATTGCCTATTCAATGCAGAAAAATTCAAAGTGCTCAGAATTCGGCATGACCAAACTATGGGCAAGCGCGTCTTTGGACAACAATAAGTACCATATGGACCTATCCGGCATCAAGCTAATATATTACGGCAACTTCTCAAGACCCTCTATCAAGGGCCCGTTCGCCAATCACTATTTTCCCTAATATATTACACCGCATTTCTATTCCTAAGTATGCTGCCGAGCTGGGAATTGATCCTCAGGACGATTTCACAAATCGACTTGAGTCTCAGGGGCTACTGGGGTCAGCGGTTTGATTTTATCCTTCAGGTGCATCCCGGATATTAGGCCAGCGCGCACCTTGAGGGCTACTGGTTATACATATTGACATCAAATAAATTTACACGCATCGGAAATAAAATCCGCAAACAATCGGCCCATGACCGAGGTGCTGAACCACCTCGAAAGCATTTCAGGATATAGCTCGGATGCAAGTGGCTGGCTCCATAGAGGGCATTTCTGGCATTAAGCTCGGCTAAACTCCTTCGACATTTTTGAGCCAAGGTGATCTATGACACCTCGGATATAATCCGGCTTTGGAGCTCGAATACAGTCTGGCGTTGGAGCTTAGATACAGTCCAACATTGGAGCTCGGATACAGTCCGGCATTGGTGCTCGACTACAAAATATACCTCGAATGCAGTCCGGCGTTGGAGCTCGGATGCAAGAGGACACCGCCGCACGGGAACAACTTCAAACCCGAGGCATGGCATAAAAATAACAAGGCATTGATAAAGGCCGAAGACTTAAAGGGCTCCTTGGATACCCGACGTATAAACTCTTCAGATTTAGCTCGGCAATCCTCAAGATAGATGATGGGAAGATTTGTTGAACCGACTTTCTAGACCGACCACCTAAGACGAAGAGCAGTTCGGAAGAATCGAGGAGCGTCCCCAACTTGAAGACCGGTTCAGGGGGCTACTAACGGTGTGCTGGACTAGGGGGTACTCACCACGTCGTCTCCCGATCTCTTGGATTGGGCCGAGGACCCCCATGGCTATTTATTCATGGGCCAGTTGGGATAGCCCATGCCTCGTACAAGGGAGACCCCACAAGACTTGGCGCCCAAGACGAGGACTATCCTATACCCTAGGCCTCTGATGTGTTATGTAAACCGAGGCCAGTCTAGTCAATAGACAATCTCATATTCATTAGTACAATCTCGTGGTAGATACTTGTACTCTGTACACCCATATGAATACAATCAAAAGCAGCATGTAGGGTATTATCTCTCCAAGAGAGCCCGAAGCTAGGTAAAATCCCATGTCCATGTTACCATCGCTCCAAGACGCCTAGCTTAGGACCCTTACTACGAGATACGCCGGATATAGAACCGACAGCGTGCATACATAAATCTCTCTTAGCTCAATCCAAAACACAGACAAGTTACAAATTTGGACAACATGTTGCGTATAAGTAAGAAAGCAGTTGGCCATTCTGTAGCTCAATTAAAGTCTTAGGGAGCATAATGAACAGTAGAGGGATTCATACAAACCTACGACAGCAAGCAAAACTATGCAATCATTAGCCTAGTATAAACTAGATTGTGAGCCTCATGCAATAATAGTTGGTTATTAGACTTCAAAGCTTCAGGCACACTTCGCCAGAGTAATTAAATGGTGAGGCCTTTAATTTTGTTAACTAATAGTTATACAAGTACCCAACATCAGGCATCATTGTTTGGGCATGTCATTAACTGAGGACAAATAAAGCAATTGGAAAGAGCAAATTAACTATGCCTGAAACAAACAAGGAATTAAACTGTTGAGTTGGATACAATGACTTACCTTAATTGGTTGAACAGGCTCAGCGTAGCTCCTACTTCTCTTGCAAGGTTCCTTCCTAACATCTTGTACTTGGAAATCCTCAATCTTATCTTCATTGCACCCCGTCTGCAAGGTCACACAAACTAGTTACTCGTCTCCTTGGAAGAGAAATATGCATACTTTCCAGTCTGTGAACAACACAAAAGGATGAGATTATAAAAAAACAATACCACATAATGAAACATGTAACATCTCTTGCACTTGCACACAATGAAATTAGCATTTACTATGTCTGTACTATGTAAAAACTAGGCATACCTTCGAACTGGATCTCCAGGTACTCTTGGAGAGCCTACTTTAGTGTACAACCAAACCTTTATGTCACCTATGTGTTAGACAAGGCCCCACTACAGCAGCCCTTAGTGTTTAAATCGTTGACAAGCTCTGTTAGAGTGTTAGGTCAAGAACAACAAGTAATCAAAGCAAACAGTCCTAGTATGGCCGGCTGATGCAAACAACAATTTAAAAATATGTGTGAGCAAATCTTACATATCAAGAAAAGAAGCAAAGAAGGAGGCTTAAAGACCATCACTTGACTGACCAGATTTAAGGGGCATTTAAACATCATGTGCAACGTATGAACTAACGTAAACATTGCATATTCTAGATTCTACAATGGAATGCACATGTATTAGGTTATGCCATGTATGATGATGCCTAAATGTATACTATAGCAGGCGGAGTGATTCATCATTGCACGCACAATTTAATTGCAGGTTAAGGGCCAGTTCGATTCCGCCTTTTCATGGCTTATTGTCAAAATAAGCCATAAAGGATGTAAAGAAGTCATTTTTGAGTTATGGGCTTGGGCTTAACTTATTTCGCTTTGGAGGGGGGTGTTTCGGGTAGAAGCTCGCTAAAAATTGAAGGGAAGGGGAATAGTGAAATGACTCTGTTGTCTGCCTATATTACACTCAAAATGCAACTGCTCACGCCCACATCACACCTGACCCTCAAGTAAAAACAAACACGCAAGCGTTCGTTGCCCTGCCCGCTTGCATCTCCTCTCCCCTTTCCCTCTACCTCGATCCCATGCCTGCAGCCCTAGGGTTCCTCCAGCGAACCGTTGCCTCTGGTCCCATTTGACCTGGTCCTCGATGATGCTCTGTCCAACTAGGCTACATGGCCGGCAGGTAGGGGCAAATCTCCCTGGCTGCTCCTCCCTGTGGCGTCGCCCCTCATTCTCATGGTCTCCAGCAGCTTCTCCACTATGGTCCATCCAACGCACTATTCCGGCGGGCGCCGCACAACTACGGCTGATGCCATACTGCAGCAGAAGGCACCTTATTCCCCCTCCCCTCCTCCCAGGCCGTGGCCTTGAGGTGCTGTTGAAGGATGAGCTCATCCAACAAGGTGAGGATCTCCTCTGATTTTTTTGCCAAATTTTCATTCTGATCCACTATATGATGAATTGCTATGAGCTGCTCCTGCTGCTGCTATATGATGCATTGCTATGAGCTGCTCCTGCTGCTGCTATATGATGAATTGCTATGAGCTGTTGCTGCTATATGATAAATTGCTATGAGCTACTGCTGTTTCTACATGATGAGTTGCTATAAGCTACTCCTGTTGCTGTTGTATGATGAATTGCTATGAGCTGCTCCTGCTGCTATATGATGAATTGCTATGATCTTCTCCTGCTGCTGCTATATGATGAATTTCTATGAGCTGCTGCTGGTATATGATGAATTGCACACCGTTGCTGCTGTATGATGAGTTGCTATGAGTTGTTGCTGCTGCTGCTATATGATGCTTTCAGGTGGTGCTGCTATATGATAATAACCAGCCACTTGGACCATCGAGTTTCAATAAATAAGTGTTCTTCATTTAAATGTGGGTCATGCATTCTTTGTTTAAATTAGGCAATGGGATCTCTATGGAAGACATTGACCAAAGTAGATTGTGCCAAGTAGATGGTATCTTTGTATTTGCATTTTGAACAAATAGTGATGGTGTTTTTTCCTATCATATTAATTACTGCACTGGGTTCAATTTGTGATGTTTGCAGGTCAAATTATTTTTCATATGGGCAGCAAAATGAAAAAATATAATACAATCTAGACTTTTCACTGATCATACCAAAGAAAAGCTGAAAAGAAAGGCAATGAAAAGAACTGGTTGGCTTATTACCTGAAGCTTATATTCACAGGTGCTTATTTTCTTAGGATAACTCGTAATAACTATCCCTAAGAAACTTGGCCAATAGAACTGACATACAAATAACATGCCAAGATGATTGCAATGGAGGAGTGACCTACCATAGCACACTGTATAGGCTCACCGCTGCCTCTCCTTTTTTTGCGACGTTCCATGAAATTGCCACATACATCTTGTACTTTTTAATTGTGTAACCCTATTTGCATGTTGACATCGCTAATTTCAGACATCTCTACATGATAATACATTGCATATCCCTTGCGCATATTTAAACCACCTATTAATGATTGTGTGCGTAGCATAAACTCGCCATGACTCTGTGTGTTGGACTAGCAGGCACTCTAAGGGAGCCTAATGTAGTGCACTGGAATTCCTACATGCCACCTACGATTTTGTGTAATGTACTGCCTTTGTTCCTAAATATATGTCTTTGTAGAGATTCCAGTATGGACCACATACAGATGTATATAGATGCATTTTTTAGTGTAGATTCACTCATTTTGCTCCGTATGTAGCCTATAGTGGAATCTCTAGAAAGGCTTATATTTAGGAACGGAGGTACGAGGTAGTATCATGTATGACCTCTACATATCTAATTTAGCAGCCAGTAGTAGAAATCATTGTCTGCACAAAGAGATTACTGTTCAAAAAATCCTCGCAAAGCACACTAGCAGGCACACAACAATTCAAGAGAGAGAGACGCACTTACAAGATCATAGCAATGCCTCAGTCCGGGATCTTGGTTGGCCAAGCTATTGGATCCAGAAGAAACATCGTCCTTGTAGTTTTTGCCAGCTCCATAAAGGTAATAGTGACCTGTTAGTATATTTGAAATACATCGGGCAGGTGATGCTGGACGGGTTTAGAGGTGACAAGTACCTAGGCCGTGGCGCGTGGTTGGCATCTTGCCAGACGGTGGGAATCAGGTTAGAAAGGTCAAGGGTGATGCCGATGTGTTGGCTGTCGGGGTCTGATAAGGAGATCTAGAACTGTCGAGTAGGTGTTTGTGGAGCGGTTCTGGTAGGGTGGACTACGGTGTGGGCGAAGCGGATCTGTGGCCGGGGACGAGGGCGTCAGTGAAGCTGCTCCGGTGGTTGGGTTAAGGATGGTTTCAACAATGCGGATCTGCGGCCGTGGATGGGGCGTCATAAGATGCTCCGGTAGGTTGGATGAGGGTGCGACAAAGCGGATCTGTGGCCGTGGACTTGTGAGTTGGCAAAGCGGCCCCAATAGGGTTGAGAATGGTATAGGCAAAGCTACTCCGGTAGAGTTGATGATGGTGTCAGTGAAGCGGCTCCGGTAGGGTTGAGGAAGGTGTCGGCGAACAGGATCAGAGGCCGTCGATGGGGCGGCTCCGGGGGTGTGTGGACGAAGCGTCTCCGGTGGGGAGTACGAATGAGCCGCTCTAGATGCGCTGCGGTTGACGAGAGTACTGGCGAGGCAGATCCGGTGCTGTGGACAAGGCCGGCACTGAATGGGCTGTGGTACAGTGGAGGATGAGCTGTCTAATGGTTTCTAGTGGAGGTGGGAGGGGTAGATGCGGCCGCAGAAGTAGATCCGGTGAGGTGGATGCCGCTGGCAGTGAATGGGCTCTGATACGCTGGTGGATGAGCAGTCTAGGGTTTCGAGAGGGGAGGGGTAGAAAGGCCGATGAAGTACAGACGACGTGATGTAAGATGCTCTAGCGCTAAGGAGGTAGTCGTTTTTGTGGGAGAGGGAGAGGAAATGGGGGTGCCGTGTGGTGGGGGGAATCGGAAGTTACCAAAGCAGCCCCGACCTATTATGTAGATGAGGGTGGTATTGTTATTGTTGTTCTCCATGCACCAAGGACAAAAGAGGAATTTCGCATGCTAAAGACTAGGTGACGAAAATTTTAGAAGGAGGCGGGAGATTTTGCTGCCCGCGGGATCGTTTGTATCCAGTTTCAACTAATTTTGGACCATGCTAGAGGGAAAGTCATGCGAGGCTGTGTACATGGGGCACACGTCAACAGTTAATAACTGGTGTGAAGTCCACCCCAGAAAAAAGACAATAACTCAGGATGATGTGCCGATAACTTGGACGTTCACACGGGCGCGGCCAATCGTACAGGTGTAGAGGCGCGTTCACAAAAAAATGGATCAAACGCTCAACCTATGTATTTCTCGTGTAAATAGATAATTTAGTGCCATTGGTTATTTACTTTAAACATAATGCATTGACGTGTTAGTGTAGAGGCGCACGAAAAGAAATGGATATTGTAGTCCCACAAAAGAAATGGATATTGTAGTCCGCTACTTAAAAGTGTTACCTCATATGATTACATAGCCTCCATTTCATAAATTGCGTACCCGTTGAATTCATATATGAATATTATATATATTACTTCATAATAGAACCTTAAATCATCCAAGACTAATGAATTTGAATGCAAGGTTAACAATGGTGCACGTACATGATAGCTACATTGGTTGTTTGAAGAAACATCACTGTAACTTTGGCATGCACAATTGAAAAGGTTTATTTAGATAGAAAAAATGTGATATGTGAGTGTCCAATCTTTATAGAGTTGAATCAATATTGTACCTTTGGCCACGATACGAAGTAGGTATTGATTTATGTTCAAGCGATGCACGTCCATGATCGCTAGATAGTGATACGTGAATGAATGGTGCAATCTCTCTCACACGCATACATATCTCATTTCCCCGTGGGCATCCGAATCACACACGCGAACTTCTTGGATTTCTCTCCCTCTGTCAAGGTTAGAATTCGTCTTTCTACCCCGTCCTACAAGTCTCTCACACAGAAACACACACGCTCTCTCTGTCGAACATGCCCACCCCTTTAATTCCGCCCACCCACAGCCACTAATGTCTCAAAGGATAATTATGCCTCTCACACATATGCCTAAGGTTAACTCGAGTTCCCGAACCGTATGAATACATACAATGGTATTCCAGCAGAGAACCTTTTGTTTTGAGATCTCGCTCTCTCTCCCTCTCTCTCTCTCACACACACACACAAACACACACACGCGCGCGCGCGCGTACGTGTAGACATTGTTTATCGCTTCATTTTTTCGGCACTTGCATGCACACCATTTGTTTATCTCTGTGATGCTTTAAGTATGCCTCGCACACATCCTATCTACCTATCCCTTAATATAGATATGAGTCACACAGACTCCATCTCCCTACTAGCAAGATGCCCATGCGTTGCACAGAACATCAAGATGCATGGGTATGATTAGTTTATCTTGTGGGAGAAAAAGATGAACGAGGGAATGCCTTATTTGCAAATGTGGAGAGGGGTGTGGGTATCCTTTTGCAAAATTGCCATTGTTTCCTTCCTATCCGTCAGATATAAATCGGATGGCCTATATTGCAGGATGGCAGGAACACCATCATCACCAACTCTGTTTTTTATAAGAGTAGAGATATGTAAGTGTCACTGCCCCCCACCCACCCACCCACCCACACACACACACACTTACCGACACCGAAGGAGTAGGGTGACACCTCAATCTTGATACTAGTCTATCGACTGGCT
>NC_057807.1:313658786-313658988 GCF_018294505.1 Triticum aestivum | reverse complement strand
TACACACACACACACACACACACACACACACACACACACTACCCGACACCAAAGGAGTAGGGTGGCACCTTGATCTTGATAGTAATCTATCTACTCCTCTTTCAAACACACACACATACAAACACACTTGCTAGTTGTGCCTCTGTGCCTACCGCACACACTCTCGATACGTCTTTCTCTCCCCCACCCCCACCCCAACAAT
>NC_057807.1:313628309-313658528 GCF_018294505.1 Triticum aestivum | reverse complement strand
CACCAAAGGAGTAGGGTGGCACCTTGATATTGATAGTAATCTATCTACTCCTCTTTCAAACACACACAGATAGACAAACACACACTCTCTAGTTCTGCCTCTGTGCCTACTGCGCACACTCTCGATACGTCTTTCTCTCTCTCCCCTTCCCCCACCCCAACCCCAACAATGACAGCACAAGGGTGACAACTCGATCTGATCTTAATCTGTCAATCGGTTTCTCTGACAAACATTGTGTCTCTGTGCCTTGCTCAAACACACGAGATACGTCTTTTTCTCTGTAGCCCCCTTGATATGTAGACTTCTCCCGCGCGCACAGCTGTAGTTACGATGATGCTAAACCCAATGTGCCTTGTTTTCACCAGCCTCATGTGATAGTTTTCACCCTGTTTTCTGCTAATTAACAAGATAACCTTTTCTTTGTTACTACTAGTGAATCTGAAATCATTCCGGGCAGACATATAATATATCACTTCAACCCGCAGTAACTATTTTAAAAGAAACTAGCTAGATGTCCGTGCATTGCACGGAACATCAAGATGCATTTGTATGAGTAGTTTATCTTGTGAGAGACTAGCAAGATGCCCATGCGTTGCACGGAACATCAAGATGCATTTATATGAGTAGTTTATCTTGTGAGAGAAAAGGATGAATGAGGGAAGGCCTTATTTGCAAATGTGGAGAGGGGTGTGGGTCTTTTTGCAAAATTGCCATAGTTTCCTTCTGATCCGTCAGATATAAATCGGACGGCCTATATTGCAGGATGGCAGGCACACCATCATCACCAACTCTGTTTTTACTCTAACTCCTATAAAAGACTCAGTTGGTGATGATGGTGTGTCTGCCATCCGTCATTTCTGACCATCAGATCTGCATCTAACGACTATGATGTAAGTCATGGCATTTCTGCAACAAGACCCCACTTCTCTGCTCCAATTTGCAGAAGCCCCTTAGTATCTTGAAACCAACCACATCCCTCCCCACCTCATCAAAACAGCCACAAGGAATATATACATGAAACTAGAGTGTGTTTCTTTCAAGTTTGTAAACATGTATTATTCTATTGTGGATCTGTTGCAAAACACGGGCACATTGCTAGTAAGAGTAGAGAAAAGGATCAACGAGGGAAGGCCTTATTTGCAAACGTGGAGAGGGGTGTGGGTATCTTTTTGCAAAATTGCGATAGTTTCCTTCCTATCTGCTAGATATAAATCCGACGGCCTATATTGCAGGATGGCACACACACCATCATCACCAACTCTGTTTTCTACTCCCTCCATTCCTAAATATTTATCTTTTTAGAGATTTCAACAATTGACTACATACGGTGCAAAATGAGTGAATCTACACTCTAAAATGTGTCTACATACACATCCGTATGTGGTACTCCATTTGAAATCTAAAAAGGACAAATATTTAGGAACGGATGGAGTATAAGAGTAGACATGGAGATATATCTCCAGCATGGTCTACAACAAAAATGTGCCAGACTGGTTAGCGCCGGATGCTCGCAACGCGATGACCTGAGTTCGAATTATGTCTTTAACTTTAGATTTTTATATTATATATTACTTATTTAATATATACTTCTTTCGCTACTGTACTGCCAGTGGAACCCACAAAGTACTTAGAATACAAGATTAAGGATGGGCTTTTTTCTTTTTAACTTTCTGTACGAAGTTGTAGCCACCCTGCAAGTCACGTGTACACTGTACATGCAATTAGCTTTTTATAGAGGGAGAATCATACATGCAATTAACTCAAATGGATTGGATGTGACTCTATTATTTACAGCATAAGAGCATCTCCAACATCAGCCAGCAAATTTCCTCCCGCCTCCTTCCGTGGAGGATGACATCAAACGCCAGCGACATACCTTTTCACAACTCTAACCAACCAGATGAAATTCGTGCAAGCATGAACTGCTTTCATATAAGCATGCAGGATTTCGTATAAAAAGCCAGATCTTCATATAAACATGATGGATTTCATTACATTTACATGAAATAAGCAGTGCTAATCCAGCTCTATTGATATAATTAATACTCCGTCCATCCGGAAATACTTGTCCTAGAAATGGATGTATCTAGACTTATTTTAGTTATAGACACATCTAATTTATCCATTCTTAGAACAAATATTTCCCGCCAGCAGGAGAGGGAGTACCTAATCTAAATGGCTGCCCGTGGATCCCATTGTCTTCCTCATGTCCGGCAGACACTTGTGGGGTTGACGGAGGTCCTCGGAAGAGATGAAGCAGCAAAGAATCCACCTAACACAGTCGTCGCCTCGGCGGTGTCCTTCGTGGGACCCAAGTGGCGGCGGCCTCCCGTATTCTACTTCTCCTCAATGATGGCGGCGGACATAGAGAAGCTGGCCACCGACTCGTCGCTCTCCACACACCCGGCTTCTGTCTCTGCCTACATGGCGTTGCTGCGGGCACGGGAGGCGCGACCGCATGCACGGGAGGCGCGCCCACAGACACGGGAGGCGCGGCCACTGCAGACACTGGTGGCGCGGTACGACGCTGCGATGACGTTGCCCGTACCAGCGTGCTCGCCACTGTGCCGGCGTGGAGCAACTTGCCACTCCTCATTGAGCTGAACTAGAGTGGCGAGTTGCTGAACCATGCGCCAGATTGGGGTGGCAACTGGCTCCGTCGGGCCAAGCGAGGTTGATGAAGCATCGAGTGGCCTCGCTCGTATCCGGAGGGCTCAGCGGGCCACCCAGCCGGGTAGTATGCCGGAGAATGGCTCCTGGGAAGCCATCGGAAGAGTGGAGAAAATGGTGGAGGAGGAGATGGGGGAGCGGCGGAGGGGTGCGACACTATCTGTCTGGCCTTGTTTAAATAGAGGACGGATGGTAGGAGCTTGGCCGGCATCTGGCCTAGTTTAAACTAAGGGCGGACGGGAGGAGCTCGGCCGGTGTTGCGTTTAATTCCAGCCCGCTCATGAACGGGCATGTGGCCGGAGTAGGTTTCTCGGTTTGCATGCAGGTTTAATAGAGGGGTTTGATGGAGGCGAGGAGGAATGTTCAGCCATGCGTGCAGCGGGCGGTGCAGTTCCCGATACGGCTTTAATGCAGACGAGGGAGCAGTAGCGGTTCCCAAAATGTTGAACGGCCAATGATGCATCCTCCTTCACTTAGCATCGTGCATGCATGAGGGAAGTGATGGGAGGAGGACCGGGAAAAGAGGCTGCATGATGTGAATGCAACGCAATTTGCACTCATATAAAGGCGCCCCTCCATTCCAATGCATCTACCACATCGTACGCACCTAAGCATTTGCCTAAGCACCTACACTAAGTGCAAAAGTGCTCACTCCAGACCCATGGCGGCAATGCGCGCGAGCGGCAAGCGGCTGTGCCAGATGGTCTGCGACGCCGGCCTACGGCATGGCGCCGAGGATCGTCTCCAGACGGTGTTCGCGACCGTCTGGTGGATGGCCGCCGTCGACGCCAACTACGACTCGCAGTTGGACCAGATGATCGTTGCCACCACCAACAAGTTCACCGTCCTCAAGAAGCTCGGGGACAACATCGCCGTACTCCTCCAGCCCGCGCGCCCTGGCTCCTCATTGCCTGCCACCCTAATCGGCCTCCATGGCCGGAACCTCTTTCAAGCACTGGTGGCCCTGCGACTGCCCCCGACGCCACGAAGAATGTTCACCTGGAGGTCGCGCTCGCCGCGAGGCGTCCCGCCCTGCAAGAATTCGTCGACCTACACATCCACATGTACGGGAAAATCGTGTACATAGGTATCTACAAGGCATGTACGGACGCTACGACATTGTCCTTCCTCAACCGGCTGGAAGCCTTGGATGCCTTTGCTGAGAAGCACCTTGACCTCGCCACAAAAGCCGCCGCTCCTTAGCCGCCGGTCGGTGGCCCATCGCACTAAGTTGAGGAGGAGGAGGTCGTACGTTGATGGATGCATCTTTCTTCTTGCCTCCTGTAACCACCACTGCGATCGCATCACCGTGGCCTTAATTATTATTGTGCTATTGCATTCTCGTTCCAGCCAATACCGACATGTGCGATCCCTTTGCTTAATTATATGCATCACTGTAACTAGTACTCCATCCATCAATTTATAAGTTGTGCTTACCTTTTCCATCAACTTCGTGCAATGCACGGACATCTTGCTAGAAACACTAGAACATGTCAGACCGCATGTGACCAACCAAACCGACGATGCGCCAACCAAGCTACTACGTACCCTGCTTATCTAGCGGAAATAGCCCCGCCCTAGCATTTCCAATCATTATTTCTATCTATCGATCGTGCCAAGGAGAAGAACCAAATGTTACAATTTCTCTACTCCTACTCCTATAAAAGACTCAGTTGGTGATGGTGGTGTGTCTGCCATCCATCATTTCTGACCATTAGATCTGCATCTAACAGCTGTGAGGTAAGTTGTGCCATTTTTGCAACAATAGCCCACTTCTTTGCTCCAATTTGTAGAAAACCCCTTATTATCTTGAAAGCAACCACATCCCTCCCTCACCTCATCAAAACAGCCTGAGAAATATATTTTGAGTAAAAAGTAATATATTAGGAGTATATCAAAACAAGAGTGATTTCTTTCAAGTTTGTGAACAAGTACTACTATTATACTACTTTGGATCCGTCGCAACGCACGGGCACGTTGCCAGTAAAAGGAAAAGGCCTGTCGCGTTCGCGTCGCACCCCCACACACCCGGGAATCGGGAGTACTCCACGGCCCGTCCGGCACGCCAGATAGCTAGGGAAGGCGTGTTGCCTAGCATTTTCACTTTCATGTGGGACCGCCGTTGAGCAAACCGACCGTTGGCAAACCGCAACCCGCCCGCCGCCGGGTTGGAAAACAGAAACGAGGGGAAGATCTAGATGTAGCATAGAATCTATAAGAGGGGCTCATTGATAGTGTTATTTATTCATAACTAGCAAGATGCCCATGCGTTGCATGGAAAATCAAGATGCATTTGTATGAGTAGTTTATGTTGTGGGAGAAAAGGATGAACAAGAGAAGGCTTTATTTGCAAATGTGGAGAGGGGTGTGGGCATCTTTTTGCAAAATTGCCATAGTTTCCTTCCTATCCGTCAGATATAAATCGGACGGCCTATATTGCAGGATGGCAGGCACACCATCATCACCAACTCTGTTTTTTATAAGAGTATGTATATAGATATAGATAGATATAGATATAGGATATAGATATAGAGAGTAGAGATTTGGTTACCAATCATGCGTGCAATGCACATGTAGCTTACTAGTTGGTTACCAAATCTCATCCGGGTTTGGCACGGACTCGTACTGTGGGAGCACCACAAGGCCTTCCTATCTGTCGCAACGCACGGGCACATTTCCCTCTCGGGGCCCACGGGACCGAGCTTCAGTGGCTTAGTGCACCGACCTATGAGTCAATGACATGCGGACCTTAAATGCGGCTGGCCCACATGTCATTCTCATGGTGGTGGCGTGGTTTGCGAATCACTCGTTCGAGATGAACCGGCTGGTGGAGGCGTGGCCATGGCGAGGGTGCCACAGCTGGGCGTCGAGGCATTACGAGGCGTAGATGGCCACACCAACGGCTACTACCTATAGTACAGAAGTACTCCAGCTGAGGATTGATGCCCGGGACAAAATGTGTCACAGTCGCTGGATGAAAATTCAATGGTGCGGGAGTACGGATCGGAGCAGGCAAACCCTGTCCAATCGGGTTTGGCTGTGGTAGAAAGTTGATGGTCGCTGCAGTTAAGCTGGCCCGCATGTCATGCACACAAAGGCAGAGGAGCGGTGGGGCCGAGAGGGATGAGTCGCACGTCGGGGGACGTCGTGTCGTGGGTTGGAGCGGCGTCGTGGGAATCGCGTGTGGGTGTGGCAGTGGTAGAAACAAGAAACGTGATGGTCATCGTGGTTCAAATTCCATGGACAAGCTGTCATGTCTGCTGACACATGCATTGCATACCTCTCACTTCAAGGAGCAGTAGTAGAGAAAACTTGTTCCAAAGATACCATTTTTCCGATAAAATTCTCGAGATATCATTAGATTTTACACATGGGATTACTCCTGCAAGGGTCAATCACAATAGGTGTTTTGTAAAAAAATGCATCTTGATGTTCCCAACAATGCACGAGCATCTTGCTAGTTATAAAAGAAGGCCACACGGGCATCTTGCCGCAGGGTGTGCCACCGACCCAAACTTCAATTTTCTTTTCAGACGATTAGGTGCACCGGATGCCGTGCCATGCTACAAAATGCTAAAAAATAGCTCCAAATTTTTTAAAACATGTTATCTTCAAACCATCAAAACAGCCCGAGGAATATATTTTGAGTGAAGCATGATTTACTTTTACTGATATACGTATATCAAAACTAGAGTGTTTATATTTCAAGCCCGTGAACAAGTATTATTCTACTACTTTGGATCCATTACAACGCACGGGCCAGCACATTGGTAGTAGTAGTCTCTATCTCTACTCTACTCTTATCTCTACTCCTAATGGAGCAGTTGGTAGTCTCGCTTCCAGGTTTTTTTTTCGTCCCACCACTTTCGTCCGGTTTTTTTCATAGGTTAACCGTCGTAGATTTTTTTCGATGTTGGTTTCTTATTCACCGGTTTATTTACCCCTCAGCTCTTTCCTTGCAAATCAGCACTTTCCAAACGTGCACGCAATCACGGATCTAAATTTACTAACTTATCCAAATCAACTGATACCTTCCATTATTGCAAATTTCTTTAGGAAACAAATAATAGATTTTAATGAAACAAATAAAAGATTTTAAAGACGCATCATACTTTACTAACAATCACTACAAATCAAATCTAAGTTAATTAATCTTACCTTAAATCACTCAATCACTTTAATTAGAAAACATTTTCTTTCCTAACTGCACCCCGCTTAGTGTGCACATAACAATCCGAAGTAATTAGAGTCACATGATTGAATCCATTTATTTAGAGCGACATGATTGAATTCATTTATTAACAATAATCCTCACAAAAAGTGCGTTTAGCAATTTTAGAGGGCGGACCAAAACTCTGCCATCCGCTCGACCGCGTTTGTTTAGGTACAGGAAAAAATGGCATATGGAAACAACACGACCGGGGCGGCGGCGCATTCTTCGGGGATAGGGGATCGGAGGAGAAGGATTGGCCTGGCAGCATGATCAGGGTGCTTCCCCACGACCGCGGCTGTCCTCGCGATGCCACCTGCCCGAAATCAGCGCTGCTCCCTGCCGTCAGCCAAGGCGACGCCGCCTGCCCTCCTACCCACGGTCCGCTACCGCGTGCGGCTACAGCGGGAGGAGTAGCGATGGGGCCGAGGTCCTTCATGCGTTCCGGGATGGAGGCCATGATTACGTCGAGGTCGTTGCTGCCTCCTACACTCAGGGTGTGTTGTCGAGATCGAGGCGAGCATGAGGAGTTGTGGCCACCGCCATGGTCACCCCATCGCAGGGGATGGAGCATGCCGTCGGCCTACAGCTTGTGGAGATCACTGTTGCTCTTCAGGTCGCGTGGTGACCGGATCTTGCCGATGTGTCCCTCCCCGACGACCTCCTCTTCGCCCGGTTGGCCGGCATGGATCTGGCCACTGCTGCCCTCAACTTCTCTGCCTCGAGCTCGACGGTGAGCCACCATGGATCCCCCAGCTGGAGGGTCACGTGAACCAGCCGTCCTCCCATGCTGCAGCGGTGAGAAGGTGACATGGCTCTCCATACACGAAGAGTGGAGTTCAGTCAAGTACTTATATACTTGGCCTCTACTGCTGATCCATGTACATGGAGAAGAACAGACAACCGCTCATTCATGCTTCGTTCCACTCCTTTGCACTACATTACTGGAGGTGACATTTTCCTATCTCTCTATGTTGTAACAAGCCTGCGGCCTAAATAATTAATGGATTTTTTATTTGAATTTATCGCTGCTTAGTGCTTTGTTGCAATTGTTCACCCAAGATTCTTATATATAATCTGAGCGTATGTAGGCATACTTAGCTTTGCTATTCCATTTTTTCTGGCACATAGAAATAAGAGTATTGTCCAGGTTAGGTATTCAATTCAGTATGGTATTTGGATTGCTATCAGAATGTCTTTTCTATGCATGTGATTTCTCACATCTGGTTATAATATTTGTGAAGACGTGCATTGCACGTGCCCTTGGAAGCGGGCCCATGGCCCGCGCTGGACGGCGCCGACGCCGACCCGAGCCACCTCGTCTGCGTATTCTTGGAGCTGTGGCTGGTCGATTTACATGAAATTAATTCCCTCAGTTCTGGTGGCAAATATAATACACATAATCCATATTGTTATGCACTAGCGTGTATGTGTGAAATAGATGGATTATGGTCCCGTACCCAATAAGATGGATATGTGTGTGTGTTAGAGAGAGAGGGAGAGGGGGATAGAGAGTGAGGAAGAGTGAGGGCGAGTGTGTGTCTGTGTGTGTGTGAGTATTTGATGGTAAAAAAGGTCGCCAATGTCGTAATATTGAACTCTTAAAGTTAATGTGGCCCCGTTGCAACGCACGGGCGTTCTTCTAGTTCTTATAAAATAACGGAGTTGTTGATGATGGTGTGCCTGCTATCCTACAGTATAGGCCGTCCGATTTATATCTAACGGATAGGAAGGAAACTATGGAAATTTTGCAAAAAAATACCCACACCCCTCTTATACTAGCAAGATGCCCGTGCGTTGCACGGAACATCAAGATCTTGTGGGAGAAAAGGATGAACGAAGGAGAGGAGTGTCTGTAAATTGTCATAGTTTCCTTCCTATCCGTTAGATATGGATCGGACAGCCCATATTGCAGGATGGTAGGCACACCATCATCACCAACTCTGCTTTTTTATAGGCCGTCCGATTTATATATGATGGATAGGAAGAAACTATGGCAATTTTTCAAAAAGAAACCTACATCCCTCTCCACATTTGCAAATAAGGCCTTGCCTCGCTCATCCTTTTCTCTCACAGGATAAACTACTCATACAAATGCATCTTGATGTTCTATGCAACACACGAGGATGTTTCCTTGGGGGTCTCTCCAGCACGGTGTGGCCATAGTTGCAAGTTGATGCCCCTTGAGATGCCGACGTTGAGGGGCACTCGGATTTTGTCCGATGAGCAGGTAAGATGAGTTTGATCATGTAGTAAATGCATTCTAAAGACTACTTCCGTGTCCATTTCCTAATTCTCCCCTTGCCCACTATTTTACAGGTTAGGCTCAGTGCGAGTGGAGATTGGCTTGCATATGTACGGGAGGGTACCAACATCAATTTTCACAACATTTACAATGGTGACACCGTTCCCATAGAACCTTTGTCCAACATTGGTATCAACCATGCAACGGGCCACCGCCTGAATAGGTATGTTGGAATCACAGTGAGATTTAAGAAGATAGCACGAACCTTGCACATGGCGGTCAAAGGTGGACGATGTTCTCTGCGGCCGATTTGTTGCCGTACGAGTACGAAGAAGATGTGCTCCTTTCTAACCGCATCTTCGCGGTGACAAACCAGGGGACTTGTTTCGTATGGGACACATCCAACGGTATACTCCCTCTCTCCAACTTGTTTTATAAGTTTCAAATTCAAATTTAGAGCT
Organism: Triticum aestivum; assembly: GCF_018294505.1. Classification (NCBI taxonomy): domain Eukaryota; kingdom Viridiplantae; phylum Streptophyta; class Magnoliopsida; order Poales; family Poaceae; genus Triticum; species Triticum aestivum. Next base: position 313,648,942 of record NC_057807.1, on the reverse strand, counting down.
CCCCATCACATGTTGAGATTACAATGTCCATTCAATCGTTCCATGCATGTATAGCAAAGAAACAAATCTCGAGTTTGCCACGAGTTTGTGCAGCGGTAGCACCACAAGGCCTGGCACAGGAGTTACATTTACCTCTCAGGGCCCTCAGGTCTGAGCTTCAGCGCCTTACGACACCTTCCTTTGAATCAAAAACATGTGGACCTGATAGGTGGCTGGTCCACATGTAATGCTCCCGAAGGCAGAGGGGCAGTGGGGCCGAGAGGGGTGAGCCGCAGGTCGGGGGACGTGTGGTGTCATGGGTTCGAGCGGCATCGTGGGAATCGCATGTGGCTGTGGTAGAAACTTGATGCTCGCCGCATTTCAGTTGGCCCACATGTCATGCACACAAAGTCAGAGGGGCGGTGCGACCGAGAGGGGTGAGGCGCACGTTGGGGGACGTGGTGCCATGGGTTGGAGCGGCATCGTGGGAATCGCGAGTGGCAGTGGATGAAACATGATGGTCGCCGTAGTTGAGCTTCCATGGACAAGCTGTCATGTCTACGGACACATGCATTGCATACCTATCACTGAGGAGTAGTAGAGAAATCTAGGCAGATAAATAGTTCCTTATAGTCAAGCGGATCCATGCTACTACTTGTTCCAAAGACATGCACACCATCGAAATAGTCCATCTATATCAATATACATAGAGAGGGAATATATTTTTTTACAAGAGAGGAAATAGTTCATCCATCCATAATGCCCTGCTGCCGGTGCTTCTTCTTCTCATTTTTTGTGGGAGACGACTTTGCAACAAGCTCTCTGGACCTTGCAGCTATCTCGAAACTCACACGGGCATCGAGGGCAACATATTTTATCTGCTCGTGCGTCAAGGGATAATTCTCCCATCCAGACGACCTTAATGCCAGCGTCTCGTCACCCTTCTGAAGATTTGTTCCGAGCATAAAACTTGCTACCTCGAATAGGGATGGTGTCGGTTTATCACAATCTTCTACAGGAATTTTTATTTTGGTTTGTAGGTCAGCGATGCTTTTCAAATCAAGGTTGTATGGCTCTAACTTCTGTTTGTCCCATGCGATGGCTGCTCCACATAAGTATATGTCCTCCCGAGACAAGAAATCATGAAGCTCACCAGGTACGGAGGACGCGTGTATGATGTGGTACACCAAAACATCATATTTGAGGCACAGCTGAAGGACGGCGGCGCATTGGATCTTCCTAGTGGCACGCTCCGTGTACTCTGTGTCGAGATTGATGACATTCATCTCCACCTTTTGGAGGGAATTGGAGACATTGTTGACCCACTTCCGAACAACCCTTGGGTGGTCGGTGACTATGGCAACTATGCTCAACGAGCCTTTGATGAGGACATGTTGGACGCTAAAAACCTGCAACTCGATCTCTTTCACCATTTGGAACCGCTGGACTGGAGGGCTATGGTTTGGAGAATTAGGATTAGATGGCTAGTCTAACTGAAGAAGATGATTATTTATAGGGCCTTCTGAATTACTCCAGGAGGATATGAAGAGGTTAAAACAATGTGAATGCAGTGGGGTTTGGATGCAAATGAAGATCAAGGAGTAGTGAAGAAGCCGAGGAAAATCGGTTCCCGATGAGGTAGTAAATGGGAGAAGTTATGCACATGCATGAGGAGAGCTGCGGTGGTTTGAGTGCTGCATGCAATGGATTGGACGGGCTCTTCTATTGCCTTTTCTCTCTCCCACGCGCACAGAATGGCCCACTTTACTGCTGCAGTTTATTGGCTGGAGTCTGGCTGCAGCTCCTCATGCGTACGCTAATTAATGATGTGAATGCGGGGCATGGAGGGAAATGGGCGCATGCAAAAGGGTATATACGCAGACTAATTAGAGAAATACTAAAAAGAGTTATGCGCAGACAAAAGAGAACCGGAGGGAGTACTACTCATGTTCCTACTATGGTTACGGAATATGCGGTTATCCTCAAAAAAGAAAAGTCCTTCTTCGCGCTTCCGCATGCACGAGAATTTGGATCTGCTCGCAATATGGATGATACTTGGAGGATGAAGTGAACCCAGAGGCATGCTAGCACGGGAGCACTACTCATGTTCCTACTACTCCTACTACTAGTAGTAGTACAACTGTGGTACACTTGATGGTCAAAATACTATTATTCATGCGGTCCTCACAGTGAAGTGACAAGACCCTGCGCCCGAGGTGACACTAGTCCAGGCGGCGTGTCCGGGTTACCAAAGTCAGCCCCACATTATGCACTGTGCAGTCACTGTCACCGCCGCTGTATAGCATGCCTCGCCTCGTCTCCCTCTCCCCTAGCACCATTCCATCTCCATCTCCGTCTCGCCAAAGATCCTGAGGTCACTCTACATCATCTCATTGTGCCCCCGTGTACCCTCGCCTCGCTCGCCTCCCCTAGTACCACTATTCCCTCGCTAGCCGCTCCAGCACCGAAAGCCTTCTCCCCCATAAATCAAGCCTCCCAAAACCCCACCTTCCAAACTCCACCATGGCCCAACGTGAACCGCACAACATGCATATGAGCCGCGATTGGAGCAATATCCCAAGTGACGTCCTCGACCTCTGTTGTTCGTGTATGGATATGTTGAGTGCCCTGCGGCTGGCTGCATGCTCGAGGGGCATGCACATGACCATCGTCGAAGCGAGGCCTAAGCTTTTCAAGACACCCTGCTTGCTACTATCTGGTCTTGCGAGATTTGCTCACCATGATACAGAGGCGTACATGATGCCCCTCGATTTCAATCCGACCTCCATTAGTCGAAACTTCTTTGCAGGTATGTAGTGGGTCACCGTACATCATTTCCCTTGACTTCGATCTGATCACCATCGCCCAAAACTTCTTGTAGGTATGTACTGGGTCGGCATGATGTAAGTGCATCTAGTGCCCCTTAGTGATTTTGGTGTATTGAAGACTTATAGGTTAAGTATCTAATGCGTTTATGAGTGTACACAGGTCTATAAGTCTATGAGGAGTTTGATATTTACAGAGAAAGTCGACCCCTAAAAATGAAGTTCTTCGACTGAAGACTTTGACATTTTGAAGACTTTCTGAAGACTTTGAAAGTGAAGAAATTGGTGTGACCTTGAAGACTTGGTATTCATTCGAGGAACATGAAGCGTGAAGACTGGTGTTTTCGTAGTTTCATATTCTCTTTCCTGAGTCATAGGAAACACCGTATTATTAAAGGGGGTCGAGGAAATACTAAGGAGAAAATTTCCATGTGATGATCAACTCAAATCCTACACCTACCAATCCCTTCGAGTGAAGCCATTGGAAATCTCATACAGTTCAGTCAATTTGTTCAGTGACAGAGACGCAGTTCTTCTGGTCACTGAGAACTTTGCTCTGACTGAGGAGTTAGGAATTCGCCAGTGCGGATTTCCTACACAGTGAGGAACATGATAGCCCTGAGGAATTTGAAGCTCAAATTTCCGACCGTTGTTGTGCTACGCGCCAGCTGTCCTAAAATATCTTGTCCACCTAACGGTCATATCATTGAAGGGCATTTATGTCTTATCATGTCGGGCTGCTCCCTAGGCTATAAATAGCCGCCCCCTACAACCACTAGCTGGTTGGCTGCTCCGCGAGAACATGACACTTGTCATTTGAGAGCAACCCATCCTCCGAGGACTTTGAGCGAAAATCATCAAGTGAGGAAAATCCAAACCCAAACCCAAAACACCTACAAACCCAAAGTGATTGAGCATCACTGAAGAGATTGATCCTGCGTGGATCCGACGCTTGTTACCTTTGAAGACTGTGCTTCTTCCAGACGGTTAGGCGTCATGGTTTAGAGCATCCAAGAGGAATTGTGGATCGCCGAGTGACCTAGTCTGTGAAGGTTTGGAAGTCACCTGAAGACTTACCATGAGTGATTGGGCGAGGACTGTGTGTCCTTAGCTCAAGGAGAATACGGTGAGGACTGTGTGTCCGGGACTTGGTGTCCTCGAGTTTAAATACTCAGCCGCTCCAACCAGACGTACAACTGAGACAACAGTTGGAACTGGTCTACCAAATCATTGTCTTCACCAAGCTTACCGGTTCTATTTCCTCAACACTTTCATTTCCTCATTACTGTGTTGTGTGTTTGCTCATATCTGTGTTTGAAGACTTTGACTGAAGACTTCCTCAATTTCCTCAGTTCAATTTCTTCAGTCTGTTTTGTCTTCATCTAGAGTTATCCCGTGCTTACGCTTTCTGTACTCTGTGTTTGTCTTCATTTCATCATGATGACCATGCATGTAACTTGCTATGTTTACTTCTGAGTACGTATTCCGTTGCTAGTAGTTCTTCACTAAGGAGTTCCCTCACGAGCAAATTCCTCAGTGAAGAATTTCATAAAAATCGCCTATTCACCCCCCCTCTAGTCGATATAACGCACTTTCAATTGGTATCAGAGCAAGGTACTCCCTTGTTCTATGTGATTTTGGTTTAACCGCCTGGAGTTTTAGTTATGTTGACCACAGGTATGATCAAGGTCTCTGCTGGGTGTCCTACCTTTGATGGGATGGACTACCCCTACTGGAAGAACAAGATGCGCATGCATCTTGAGGCAATTGATAACGATCTCTGGTATGTTGTAGAAAATGGTGTTCCCTCCGTCTCACCCTCACTGAACGCTACCGATGTGAAGAGATTCAAGCAACTTGATTCCCAAGCGAAGAATATCATATGTGGCCATCTGAGTAAAGGACAGTATGGCAGAGTGAGCGCCTTGGAAACTGCTAAGCTTATCTGGGATAGGCTGTCTAAGGTCAATGAAGGAGTTTCAACTCAACGTGACTCTCGAGTTGATGTTCTTCGCAATCTCTTCAACCGCTTCAAAAGACTTGACAATGAAAATGTTCAGCAAACCTTCGATCGCCTCACTGACATCTCAAATGAGCTTCAAGCACTTGGTGCTACTGACATCACCGACCATGAGGTGGTGAAGAAATTGCTGAGATCGCTTGATTCCTCATTTGACACTCTGGCACTGATGATACAAGAGCGTGCTGATTACATGTCACTTGACCCTGCTGATATCCTCGAGAGGCTAAACACTCATGAGTTCCAGCTTGCTAAAAAGAGAGATCTCTACGGTTCGAGCTATGGCAGATCACGTGCACTGAAGGCCAAGGTAGTATCTGAGTCCGAAGATGAAGACTCTGGTAGCAGCCTTGGTGATCCTGAAGAACTGAGTCATGATCTAGCACTGCTTGTGAAGAAATTCCAGAAGTTCTCAAGACGTGGTCGCTTTGGAAAACCCTCAAGGAGCAATGATTCCTCATCCAGTGACTATAAGAAGAGGCTTTCTCACAAGTGCAAGAAACCAGGACATTACATTCAAGATTGTCCTCAGTGGGAAAAGGAATCAAAGAAGAAGAAATACAAGGATTACAGTTCTGATGATGTGAAGAAAAAGAAGAAGTCCTCTAAATCTTCATCATCAAAATCCTCAAAATCTTCGTCTCAAAAGAAGAGCGGCTCCAAGAAGGCTCGAGCATTCATTGGCAAGGAAATGGACTCTGAGGCTGAATCTGAAGAAAATGAAGCAGAAGAAGAATCTGATGATTCTAAGTCTGGTGTGGCGAGCCTAGCCCTCGCTACTGCATTCGTCAGCAAATCCATCTTCAACGCTGAAGAAAGTGATCTCACCAACAAGGCTGATAAAGGCAGTGATGACTACGCTCCCACCTATTGCTTCATGGCAAAGGGTGCCAAGGTACTCAAATATGCCTCCTCTGAATCTAGTGATGATGAATCTGATGAAAATCTTAAGCCTAGCTACTCTAAACTTGCGAAGATTGCTGTGCAACAACAAAAGGCTTTTGAAAAGGTTCAAAACATGCTAGACAAGAGTGATGATATGTTGGGTGAAGAAATGGATCGCACTAAGGCCTTGACTGAAAATCTTCAGAGACTTCAGACTAAGTTTGACAACCTTCAAAATCATCATAACACTCTCTTATCTGATCATGAGAAGCTTTCTTATGAATATCTTCAAAAGAAGCAAGATGTTGAGACGCTAAGAGTGAGTTATGAAGATCTTCAGAAGGAGCGTGATTCATTACTTGCTCAACAAATCAGCGCTGCTCAGGAAGAATTCATTCCTCCATGTTTAAAATGCATTGAACGAGAATCTGCTAATTCTTCACCTGAATGCTCAAATGCTTCAAATGTTACAAATTCTTCACCTGTCTCTGCTATCACTAATTCCTCATCTGAGGACATTGCTAGTATCACTGACGATGCAGGGCTGAAGGAATTGTACATGACAGGCATGTACAAAAGCCTCAAAGGGCATCAGGCTCTTTGTGATGTGCTTAAAAAGCAAATCCTCAACAGGAACCCTAGGAAAGAGGGTATTCCCTTTGATAGGAAACTCAATGCGGATGGTACATATTGGAAGCCTGAGCAGTACCCCAAAACCTCATGGGTTGCTGCAAAGGGACCTCCAGTTGATCCATCTGATTTATCTTGGTATACATGTGAATCTTCTCATTCCTTTGATGAGTCATTTGACTCCAACTATAAACTGTTCAAAAATCAGAATGGTGAAGTATTTGCTAGATATGTTGGCACTAACTGCAGGAACGGTTCCCCTATGAAGAAAATCTGGGCTTCCAAAAGTTGCCTTGAAAGTCTTCAGGTGAATGTCCTCATGACACCACCTGTGAAGAAAAGGAACCCCAGATCAAATTCCTCATATGGACCAAATTCTTCATATAGATCCAAGTCCTCATACGGACCAAGTTCCTCATGGGGATCAAATTCCTCACATGGATCAAAGTCCTCATATGAACATCATCGTGCTAACAACTCTGTTTCACAGGGAAGAGCCAAGGGCTATGAATATGAGCATTATTCTTCAAATTATTATGTTCATAAGTCCTCGAAGAATTTCTCTGCTTGTGCATATGCTTACCCTAACCCCTCTTATGTGAAACGAAATGGTTTGGCCGCTTTGCCACCATTCTCATATGGAGCTCGCAGAGTGATGAACTCTTTGCCACCCCTTCAGATGTGGGTGGTGAAGAAAAAGAACTAATCTCTTCTGCAGGGTCAGGTCTCCAGACGTGCGGTAATTTCTGAAGAATTTGCTGGGGACATGACAAAAGTGCCTGAAAGGACGCAGGCTAACCATGATGAAATGAACTTTCATTTCACACGTCCTCCCTCTATTTTATCTGTTCTACTGCTTGATGAAATTGATCTGATGAATTGTGATATCATATTCTTCACTGCTGAAGTATATGAGGTCGTAAGTTGCACTAATTCATCTACAGGATGATCAACCCAAAGCCACTGAATGGGTACTTGATAGTGGATGTACAAATCACATGACCGGTGACAAGAATCTGTTGATGGATGCTCCCTTATCAGCATCACACATGAAGCATATCATCTTCGCTGACAAAAGCAAAAGTCAGGTATTGGGTCTAGGTAAGGTTGCTATCACAAAGGATCGACACATGGACAAAGTCATGCTTGTTAAGTCCTTAGGATACAATCTTATGTCTGTCTCAATGCTTTGTGATCTGGATATGGTTGTTGTCTTTGGCAAGTATCGTTGTGTTGTGATTATGGAAGCTGACAAATCCAAAGTCTTCGAAGGCTTTAGGAAACGAGACATGTATATTGTTGATTTCTCTGCAGATTCACAACCAGCCGTGTGCCTACTTGCAAAAGCTTCAGAAGGATGGCTATGGCATCGACGACTAGGTCATGCAGGCATGAGGAATTTGAACACGGTTGCGAAGAAGAAGCATGTCATTGGCATTGAGAATGTCAAATTCCTCAAGGATCACTTATGCGGTGCCTGCGAAGCTGGAAAGATGACCAAGGCCAAGCATCCAGCAAAGACTATCATGACCACTACTCGTCCATTCGAATTGTTTCACATGGATCTCTTCGGTCCTAATCATTATTCCTCTATTTCAAATGAAGCATCTCAATATGGCTTTGTTATTGTTGATGATTACTCTCGTTACACATGGGTACACCTTATCTCTTACAAAACTGAAGTGCATGAAGTCTTCAAACGGTTTTCCTCGAGGGCTTCAACCAACTTTGGTGTGAAGATTAAGCACACCAGAAGTGACAATGGCACTAAGTTCAAGAATTCGGGTCTCGATGACTATCTTGATGAACTTGGTATTACTCATGAGTTATCTACTCCTTATACTCCTCAACAAAATGGTGTCGTGGAGCGCAAGAATAGGACTCTTGCTGAGATGGCTCGCACTATGCTCGATGAGTACAAAACCCATCGTCGTTTCTGGGTTGATGCAATTGATATTGCGTGCCATATCATCAACAGAGTATATCTTCACAAATTCTTCAAGAAGACTGCCTATGAACTCCTCACTGACAAGAAACCCAATGTGAGTTATTTCAAAGTCTTCGGTGCTAAATGCTGGATTAGAGATCCTCATCACAACTCTAAATTTGCACTGAAAGCACATGAAGGTTTTATGCTTGGTTACAGAAAGGACTCGCACACCTACAGAGTCTTCAACAATGTTCTTCACAATATTGTTGAAACTGTAGATGTGCAGTTCGATGAAACTAATGGCTCGCAAAGAGAGCACCTACCTTCTGTGTTAGATGAACCAGCACCTGAGGATTCTATCAAGCACAAGGCTACTGAAGATGTCATCCCGACTGAAAAATCTGCTGAAGAATTCATTCCAGAACGTGAAGAACGTCGAGCTGATGCACCTGAAGAAAATGCTGAGGAAATTGATGCTGAAGAAAATACTGATCAAATTCCTCAACGACAACCAGCTCACCCTCGCGTTGCAAAAGAAGTGCAAGTGGAGAAGATCATCGATGACATTAGAGCACCAGGTCCTCTCACACGCTCAAAAGCTTCACATCTATCTAACTTTTGTGGGCACTTTGCTTTTGTCTCTATCACAGAGCCCACTAAGGTAGATGAAGCATTTCTGGAGCCTGAGTGGATTCAGGCCATGCAAGAAGAATTACATCAGTTCAAGCTCAACAACGTATGGGAACTAGTCGATCGTCCCAATCCTCGCAAGCATAACATCATTGGCACAAAGTGGATCTACCGCAACAAGCAAGATGAAAATGGTGTTGTGGTGAGGAACAAGGCACGACTAGTAGCTCAAGGCTACACACAGGTTGAAGGAGTTGATTTCGATGAAACTTTTGCACCTGTTGCTAGACTTGAGGCTATTCGCATATTACTTGCTTATGCTAACCATCATGATATCATCTTATACCAAATGGATGTGAAAAGTGCATTCCTCAATGGTAAGCTTGAGGAAGAAGTATATGTTGCTCAACCCCCAGGTTTTGAAGATCCAAAACATCCTGACAAAGTCTTCAGACTTAACAAGGCCCTCTATGGCGTCAAGCAGGCCCCACGGGTGTGGTATGATACATTGAAGGAATTCTTCATGAAGAAAGGCTTCACACCCGGTTCACTCGATCCCACTCTCTTTACTAAATCATATGATGGTGAACTGTTTGTGTGCCAAATATATGTTGATGATATCATCTTTGGCTGTACTGACCAACGTTATAGTGATGAATTTGCCTATATGATGAGTGAAGAATATCAAATGTCTATGATGGGAGAGTTGAAATTATTCTTAGGTCTTCAAATTCGTCAACAGCGCAATGGTATATTCATATCTCAGGAGAAATACCTCAAGGATGTCCTGAAGAAATTCGGCATGCAAGATTGCAAAGGCATCAAAATTCCTATGCCCACAAATGGTCATTTATGCACTGATGAAAATGGTACTGACTTCGATCATAAGGTATACCGCTCCATGATTGTCTCTTTATTGTACTTATGTGCATCTAGGCCAGATTTAATGCTTAGTGTTTGCATGTGTGCACGATTTCAAGCTGCACCGAAGGAATCACACCATAAGGCTGTGAAGCATATTCTTCGATATCTAGCTCACACACCAACACTAGGATTATGGTATCCCAAGGGCTCGGATTTTGATCTCATTGGATATTCAGACTCTGACTATGCTGGTGACCATGTGGACCGCAAGTCAACATTTGGTACTTGTCATTTCCTCGGACGATCTTTGGTCTGTTGGTCCTCGAAGAAACAGAACTGCGTATCACTGTCTACTACTGAAGCTGAGTATATTGCTGCTGGTTCTTGCTGTGCTCAACTGCTATGGATGAAGCAAACACTCAAGGACTATGGCATCAACGTGAAGAATGTGCCTCTCCTCTGTGACAATGAGAGTGCCATCAAGATTGCTCACAACCCAGTTCAGCACTCGAAGACAAAGCACATTCAAATTCGTCATCATTTTCTTCGTGATCATGTGTTGAAGGGCGACATTTCTATTGAGCATGTGAAGACTGAAGAACAGCTAGCCGATATCTTCACTAAGCCCTTGGATGAGAAGAGATTTAGCAAGTTGCGGTGTGAGCTAAATATCTTAGAATCTTCGAATGTACTTTGAAAATGCACTCATCCTAACACATATGCAAAATTGATGACTTAGATGTGCAACACATGAAGAAACGTTTTTCTTCAATCAATGAAGAATAACACTCTAAGTGTGAAGAAATTAACGAAGAATTTGATTCTCAGAACCCTACGACAATAGTACGCGGTGTCTGAAATCATCATTCTTACACGGTGGGTCACGCCACCACAAAAGTTGAAAATCTTCAATTTGAGTTTTTCCTCAATTTTTGAAATTCCTCAGTTTTTCAAATTCTTCAACGTTGCAAAATCTTCACTTGTACCGTCATTTTTCCTCATTGGCTATATATATATATATATATATATATATATATATGGGTTTATGTCCTCTACAGCATTCACTTATAGCTATTTCTTCAAGTTGGAACTTTTCTGCTAAGTGAATGTGATCGGACCCTTCCCCCTCTATGCTATACTCAATCCAATCTATTCACAAATTCTTCATGTGCGTTCAATTTGAAACTCGTTCAAATTCTTCACTGTGTTCTTGTCAGCTAAAGAAATTGCGAACGGAATGTTAAAACTGATCTTATCCAAACTTTCATTTTTGCCGCTCAAACCGTTCCGCATCCCACGATGCATTATTTTACTCACCCACGATCTTACACGATCTCCACTACACAGTACGTGGGTGACACATGTCGCGAGAAGGAGAACAACCAGGGGCACGTTCGTCCTAAATCTTCGGACGACCAGTTTTTCACTGTGGCTATAAATACCCCTGTCGCCGTCCTCACTTCTTTTACCACCGCTCAATCTCACTTCCCCCGCTCGAGCTTCCAAACCCTAGCGCCGCCGCTACTCCATCGTTACCGGTGAGGAAGAGCTTCACTGCCTCGACCTCGTCGCCGTCGTACTCACGCCGACTGCGGAAATCTTCACCTCCGCCACCGCCGTAGACGTCTTCCTCCGCCAAGTTAGGGCGGGGAAGATCTGCATCGACGAACTTCACTGTTCCAACTCCCAGTTCGTCGTGTTCTTCGTTCAGGGTAATTAAATGCTAATTTTACTGGCCTCTTTGATTCGAATTTTTTCTACAAAATCTTCAAAGGTGTTTTATGCTTCAAATCCTCACACACAAAACACCTCACATGTTATCTGTTCTTGATTCATTTCCCTAAGCCTCAATTTCTTCAAGATTCCTCAATTGTGTGGATCCTCGATCTATACAACTCTAGAACCTAAGATATGCAGTGCTTAGTGAAATTCCTCAAGACGAATCTGGTCAAATTCCTCAAACTTGTTCTTTATGAAAAACCCTCTGAGAACGCATATGACCTCTCCAAATTCCTCGCAACCATACTCTGTTCACAGGTACACATGTCCGCTGCTGAATCATTAGGTTCTCATCAACTTAACTCATTTGCAGCGTTCCTTGAAGAAAAGTTGCATACTTCTTCAGAAAATTCAATTATTCGAATTCCTCATCTAAAGAAAATGGCTGAAGGAAAAAGGCCACAGAAAGGAGGAAAGAGACCAGAGGTCATGACTGCCTTTGAAATACCTGAGGACATTTATGCTAGGTACTGCACGCCTGATGAAGCCAAGTTTGGTAAAGAAGATAAAAATCAGCGCAAGGTGCGAATTCAGAGGATTGAGAGGAGATAGGCACGTGAATGGAGGGAGTACAGATACGTCACTCCCAAGTATATGAAGAAATTCGCAGTAAACCCCCCATGCCAAAGACCTCCATTGGCACCTGGCCAAGTGGCTGATCCCACTAGCATCAGACGCGGTGAGGATTTTCCTAAGGAATGGGCCAAGTGCCAAGCTAAACTGCAAAGGCAAGCAAGAGATGCAGTGAGGAAATTCAATGAAGACTCTACTGCTGCTGCTGCCTCTGAGGCCTCTGCCAAGCCGAGGAAAGCAATGATGAAGAAGCCCGCTCGTAAGCCAAGTGCTTCACCTTCAATGCCCTCACGGCCAAGTTCCTCAGCTGCGCCCTCACGACCAGAATCTTCAAAATCCTCAAAGCAAATTCCTCATGCTGCTCCTGCTCCACCAAAGTCATCTGCACCTCCGCCAAAGTCCTCAACTGTCCCAACAAAGTCCTCAGCACCTGTGCATCTGGCCTCATGCCAAAGGACTACAGGCATCTCTATTGCCTCTGGTGTGTCAGCTAGTTCCTCAGCTGCACCAAATTCCTCAGCTGGACCTTCCCTGCTGAAGAAAAAGGCTACTGCTGGACGCGGCACTCGCCCAAGTCCTCATAAGAAGCAAGTGGTCTTCACTGTGCCATCTGATGATGATGAAGCTGATGAAGAGGAACTCACTGAAATCATCAGAGACCGCCAAGAGAGGGCTGCTAAAGCCAAAGGCACGCTTGTGCCCCTGCTTTTGGATCCAAGGGCGATCCTAGATTACATTGATCTCTGGCATAAGGATCCTAACACACCTATGCCTGATTTCAAGCTGACACCTGGTCAAAGTCACACGCTGACTCACTTCATCCAAGAGGAGAAGTGGAAATATGACAGGGCCAGAGAGATCAAGAAATTACAGTACCGCAAAGAAAAGTTGCTGAAGAAAAATGTTGTCAAGATGATTCCTGAAGAACTTGTCAATATGCAAGCTGAGATCAAAACCCTCAGCGACACTTTTGACTCGTACTATGCTGATTGGCAAGGAGCCAAGGTCAGATTTGTGAGGCTGACTGATACCTTCACCAAGGATGCAGCCTCAACGCAACAAATTCCTCAAGCTGAAGCATCTGTTCAGCAAACTGAAGAACATGTCAGCACCACTGATGAAGTTCAGGCTGCTGAAGAAAATGCTAGTTCCAGGGCTGATGACTCTACTCCAGCCGCTGATGAAATTGCCAGGGCATCCACTAGTGGTGCGCCTGAAGAAAATGAAGAAACCAGGGCAACTACATCAGTTGCGCCTGAAGTAAATGAACCAGATTCCTCAGCTCCACCTGTGCCTACCCCAACGCCTATTCTTTCATTTGCGTTAGATGTGAAGAAAACCAAGGCTGTAGAGCGAGCTGCAGTGAAGAAAAGGAAGCCATCCAGTGCTTCAGAATCTTCAGCTCCCAAGAAGATGAAGCCAATGACAAGCTCCTTTGCTAATCCTATTGATGCCATTCCTATCTCATCCATGCCATCAAAGGATCTTGTTCCTTTTGGTGAAGAATATGTGATCCCAAGTGGATCAGATGAAGAAACTCAATCTGCTGCTTCGTCAGAGCAGATTGATGAAGAAATTGAAGTGGATGCAATCCCTTCACCCCAAATGGTCTCATCACCAATGCCTCAGTTTGATGCTGAAGAGGCTGGTGTTGAAGAACTTGATGATGAAGATGTGGACATTGGAAGCACAACTCCAGTGATGAATGACGACTTCTGGGAAAGTCGGCATCCCAATTCCCCACTCTTCACCCCACTGCAACAAATTCCTCACTCCCTTGCACCAACTGTTCCGATGGGCTCTGAAGAAATTCATCCCACTGCATCTGTGAATGAAGAAATTCCAGCCACTAGTGCTGAAGAAACTGCTGCTGAAACAGACAAGGTGACTGCACCTGAGGAAAATCCTGAAATTCCTCAGCATGAAGAAACTGATACCGTGATTCCTGAGGTCGTGATGCAACTCACTGACACTCCTCTGCCAAGGCCAAAGGATCCATTCTCACGCAAACAAAAATTCAAGGCTGAAGACTTCTATGGCGAGCATGTACACTGAATACAACCCATATGACTCTGCTCGCATAAGGAAGAGGCGTTTCTGGACAACCAGCCAAGCAAATTTCTATTCCTCTGTGCTTTACAACAAAGACAAAGTCTTCGACCATGCACATATTCCTCACGTGGATATGGAGTCTTTGCCGTGCTTCACGCCAGTCCTCGGTGTTCTTCACGACGCTGGCCTGCTCAATTTCTGCACAGACATATGCGATTGGAATGAAGAGCTTATTCTTCAGTTCTATGCAACACTGCACATCATCGGCAACGCTGAAGATGTGAATTCATGGGTTCTGGACTGGATGACTGAGAACACACATTACAAGGCCCCAGCAACTGAATTGCTTCGTGTCCTTCCTCTGAGTCCACCCACTGAAGATGCACGCTATGTGTACAACGAGCCTAAGCTTTCAAATCACTACATGCAAGTACTGATGAAGCCTTTGAAGCCAGGGCAAGCACCTAGAACCAAATTCCTCGTCAAGGAATTGTTGTATGTGCCAAGGACTGTCTATCGCATTCTGACGAAGACAATTAGTCCCATCAAAGGCCACGACTCGACTGATGAAGAAGTCGTTGGCATCGTGAAGAACATGCTTTTCAACATCATTCATGGCGTTCCCGTCAACTTCCATGATTTCTTCATGAGGACTCTGGCCAACATTGCTATGTCACCATTTGAGCTGAAGCCTTATGCACCTTGGATAATGAAATTCATCAGAATAAGGTCTTCACTCAACTACAAGGCTGAAACTCTCAACCACTGCAGCTACTTGCCTCCCATTGAAGTCCTCAAACGGACATTTTCCTCAGCTGATGAAAAGGGCAAGGCCACTGCTATGATCGATGAAGGCATTCGTCCATTGGATGGTCAATTTCGCAAAGCTGCTTCTTATTCCACCAATGATGACTCTGCCACACATGACTCTGCTGCCAACACTGCCAAGCCAAATCCTCAAGCCACAGCACCCAGGATGATGACTGATCGTGAGTTACTCCTCAGTCTTCATCAAAAGGTTGATCGCAATCACAAATGGGTCAAGCGTCAGTTTGGTTCAATTCTTCACAACATGACTTCCACACATAATGCAGTGAAGAAAAACCATTACTACCTTCATGAAACCCTCAACCGCACCTGGGCTGTTCTGTCTCAAGTTTACAGTGCTGAAGATCTGGAGAAAATGGGTCTCAAAGAAGTTTTTGACTGGTCTGCACCTCCTCCGAAGAAATACAAGAAGGTCAAGGTTCCTTCTCTGGTGGCTAGTTCATATTCTTCATCGCGTGAGACTGATGAACATGAAGACTTGGACGACACTGCAGCAGGCCCTACTTCAACAACCGACCGCAACAACGCTGGCGCTCCTTCATCAACTTGAATATCTTCAGGGGCGTTAGTCCTCAGTTTCGATCCTTTTGGTCATCTGATGACAAAGGGGGAGAAATATGAGTTAGTCTTCAAGCGGGTCTATAATAAGGGCATTTTTTTAAGTTGCAACTCTCGTTCTTCCGAAACTTTTATTGGATCGAGTTGTAATCTTAAACCATATGGTGCTCGGTGCTCTGATACTTTTGTTGCACTACGCTTTGATACTTTTGATGCGCTATTCTGCATGCTTATTCCTCGTTAGTATTATCACACGCATGCTGAATTGCATCAGGCACCATATTTCATCATGCATTTCAAATTCTTCATATTATATATATCAAATGCATGTATGAATTACAAGATATAGGGGGAGATCTCCATGATTCAACTCTTCAAGTGTGCATTGCTTCAAAAGCAAATTCCTCACTATGCACATCTTTAGGGGGAGTTCTTCTATATCTTGCAATCAAATTCCTCAATATCAGTATTTACACTTCATATATTTATCCCCGTTGAAAACTTAACCTATGTTGTCATGAATCACCAAAAAGGGGGAGATTGTAAGTCCATCTAGTGCCCCTTAGTGATTTTGGTGTATTGAAGACTTATATGTTAAGTATCTAATGCGTTTATGAGTGTACACAGGTCTATAAATCTATGAGGAGTTTGATATTTACATAGAAAGTCGACCCCTAAAAATGAAGTTCTTCGACTGAAGACTTTGACGTTTTGAAGACTTTCTGAAGACTTTGAAAGTGAAGAAATTGGTGTGACCTTGAAGACTTGGTATTCATTCGAGGAACATGAA
The DNA here is from genome assembly GCF_018294505.1 of Triticum aestivum. Taxonomy (NCBI): domain Eukaryota; kingdom Viridiplantae; phylum Streptophyta; class Magnoliopsida; order Poales; family Poaceae; genus Triticum; species Triticum aestivum. The sequence continues at coordinate 313,632,599 of NC_057807.1, read as the reverse complement.
GCGTGAAGACTGTTGTTTTCGTAGTTTCATTCTCTCTTTCTTGAGTCATAGGAAACACCGTACTGTTAAAGGGGGTCGAGGAAATACTAAGGAGAAAATTTCCATGTGATGCTCAACTCAAATCCTACACCTACCAATCCCTTCGAGTGAAGCCATTGGAAATCTCATACAGTTCAGTCAATTTCTTCAGTGACAGAGACGCAGTTCTTCTGGTCACTGAGGACTTTGCTCCGACTGAGGAGTTAGGAATTCGCCAGTGCGAATTGCCTACATAGTGAGGAACATGATAGCCCTGAGGAATTTGAAGCTCAAATTTCCGACCGTTGTTGTGCTACGCGCCAGCTGTCCTAAAATATCTTGTCCACCTAACGGTCTTATCATTGAAGGGCATTTATGTCTTATCATGTCGGGCTGCTCCCTAGGCTATAAATAGCCGCCCCCTACAACCACTAGCTGGTTGGCTGCTCCGCGAGAACATGACACTTGTCATTTGAGAGCAACCCATCCTCCGAGGACTTTGAGCGAAAATCATCAAGTGAGGAAAATCCAAACCCAAACCCAAAACACCTACAAACCCAAAGTGATTGAGCATCACTGAAGAGATTGATCCTGCGTGGATCCGACGCTTGTTACCTTTGAAGACTGTGCTTCTTCCAGACGGTTAGGCGTCATGGTCTAGAGCATCCAAGAGGAATTGTGGATCACCGAGTGACCTAGTTTGTGAAGGTTTGGAAGTCACCTGAAGACTTACCACGAGTGATTGGGCGAGGACTGTGTGTCCTTAGCTCAAGGAGAATACGGTGAGGTCTGTGTGTCCGGGACTAGGTGTCCTCGAGTTTAAATACTCAGCCGCTCCAACCAGACGTACAACTGAGACAGCAGTTGGAACTGGTCTACCAAATCATTGTCTTCACTAAGCTTACCGGTTCTATTTCCTCAACACTTTCATTTCCAAATTACTGTGTTGTGTGTTTGTTCATATCTGTGTTTGAAGACTTTGACTGAAGACTTTCTCAATTTCCTCAGTTCAATTTCTTCAGTCTGTTTTGTCTTCATCTAGAGTTATCCTGTGCTTACGCTTTCTGTACTCTATGTTTGTCTTCATTTCATCATGATGACCATGCATTTAACTTGCTATGTTTACTTCTGAGTACGTATTCCGCTGCTAGTAGTTCTTCACTAAGGAATTTCCTCACGAGCAAATTCCTCAGTGAAGAATTTCATAAAAATCGCCTATTCACCCCCCCTCTAGTCGATATAATGCACTTTCACATGAACTCCCACTGGATGGCTGCCGTCAGAGAAGATGGGGAAAAGTTGGTGCCAGTGAACTTCCAGACCTCCCATGAGATTATCCTTCCTCCGTTGGATGATATAGAGTTTTACCCTTCGCGGTCCAAGTCATCTAGATTACGTCGTCAGTTGGACGCACCTTGTTTTGCAGAAGAATGTAATCTTCCAAGTGCCCACACGACATGCGGTTTACGCAGACTTCAAGCTAATTGCGTTGTTCGACAAGGGACTCGCCTATCTTTCTGCCGGTGCCTTCTTTAGCTGGAGACAACTCAGCTTGCAGTGGATCGTCATCAAAGCTGAGACACACTTCTGTGATGCTATTGAACACACTGGCATCATCTACGCGATCGACAAAGCAGATGGCACCACGTATTGCTAGGACGACACGTGTAAGTTGTTTCCGTCTGATGTTAAAGATGACGCCATGAAACTGTTTGAACTTTTTGTGATGATTGACATATCCCTGTTTGAGCAGAATTTGAGTAGAACTACGACAATGCATTAGAGACGCCGTAAATCATCTATATTTGGAATGAGTTAATTCATGCGATTGTGACCATGTCATTACAGCCAAGTTGTACCCCTGAATAATCAAACTGTTAGGAAGATATTGATATTCTCCTTTATTATATAGTAATCTATATACTACTAAATATGAGTGTGTATCAATGGCCATTTTAGTTTCCTCATTTTCATGATGTAGAAACATGCATCAGACTGTTGATTTCATCTAACCATACATTAGGGAAGCAAATGTGCATATGGAGAACTCTATATTTTAAAGTAGTGAAATCCTGTAATGCTTACTATGTGTACATACCTATGTTCGCCCTTCAGCAATCAATAGCTAGAATAATATGCTCACAAATTTTTTGCCCACAGAACATGAGTATATAACAATGCATGGTCTGTTAGTTTCCTTGAAGAATTTGTTTGTGAGGACAGAACATGATTACATAACATGCATGACATGGTAGTTTCATGTGAAGAATCGATTGTGAGATAACATGAGTATAACCATGCATGGCACTTCTAAATTTTTGAACCCAGTATACATTTCCCTGTATTTTCCTCCCAGTTCCAACAGGGACATATCAATGCTGTTTCTTGCACTATCCTACTCATACTCTGAACAATGCTAATCTTACATTAATAATGCCTGTCCTTTTTGATATGATGTAGTGTCCCTATAGTTACTTCCCTTTGTAATCACACCACCTTTGCCAAAAATAGGGAAGCACAACCGGTTCCTCGCTCCATCATAGGACGACAAAATACTAATGATCATTCGGACACATGAGCCAGAAAAGTTATATTGCAAAAACCCCACTGTATGCAAGCACCGTGAAATACGTGAGTATCCGGATAGTGGTTGTTGAAAGCACAAGTGCTCCCTAGGTGGTTTTGGTAATTAATGTCAACATATCTCTTGTTGGACTAACACTTTTACCTAGTATGTTTCAGATAAGTTCAACATTGGAGTGGTATGGACTAAAGGATGTGGAACCCCTTCAAGATGCTAAGGACAAAGGATTGGCTCAAGCTTCAAGATCAAGACTCTAAATTTTCTATTTTAGTGATCCAAGATCACATTGAGTCCATAGGAAAAGCCAATACTATCAAGGAGGGATGAGGTGTTGCTTAATGAGCCTTTTGCTTCATGTGCTTAGTGATATGCTCCAAAATCCTCAACTACCTTTCCATATCCACATATGACCTAAACCTAAAGTCAAACTCGGCCCAACCAATTCTTTCTTTCCGGAGCCACCGAGTTTCACATGTCATAGCCACTACCACAAACCCTAGCAAATCGGTTTCACCGATAGTGATCTCGGTCTCACCGAGATGGGATTGCAATCTTACTGTGTATGTCAATTGCCAATATCGGTCTCACCGAGTCTGTGCAATTGGTACTACCGAGATTACAATGCAAATCCTCTGGTTAGCTTATTACCAAATCGGTCCCACTGAGTTTGTGTAATCGGTCTCACCGAGTTTGCCTGACCAACTCTCTGGTTAGCTTATTACCAAAATCGGTCCCACCGAGTTTGTGTAATCTATCACACAGAGATTACGTTATGCCTTAACCCTAACCATATCGGTCCTACCGAGTTGCATCTCAGTCCCACCGAAAATCCTAACGGTCACTAGGTTTGTTGAATCGGTCTGACCGAGTTTAACGATTCGGTCCCACCGAGTTTGGCAGATTGTGTGTAACGATTAGATTTTGTGTGGAGGCTATATATACCCCTCCACCCACTCTTCATTCATGGAGAGAGCCATCAGAACATATCTTCACTTCCAATACACATTTTCTGAGAGATAACCAACTACACTTGTGTTGAGCTCAAGATATTCCATTCCTACCATATGAATCTTGATCTCTAGCCTTCCCCAAGTTGCTTTCCAATCAAATCTTCTTTCCACCAAATCCAAATCCTGTGAGAGAGAGTTGAGTGTTGGGGAGACTTTCATTTGAAGCACAAGAGCAAGGAGTTCATCATCAACACACCATTTGTTACTTCTTGGAGAGTGGTGTCTCCTAGATTGGCTAGGTGTCACTTGGGAGCCTCCGACAAGATTGTGGAGTTGAACCAAGGAGTTTGTAAGGGCAAGGAGATCGCCTACTTCGTGAAGATCTACCGCTAGTGAGGCAAGTCCTTCGTGGGCGACGGCCGTGATGGAATAGACAAGGTTGCATCATCGTGGACCCTTCGTGACTCGCGCAACCGTTACCCTCCGTGGGTTGAAGTCTCCATCAACGTGGATGTACGATAGCACCACCTATCGGAACCACGCCAAAAATATCCGTGTCTCCAACAGCGTTTGAATACTCCAAACCCTTCCCTTTACATTCTTGCAAGTTGCATGCTTTACTTTCCGCTGCTCATATACTCATCGCATGCCTGCTTGATATGTATTGTGTTTGTTAAACTTGTGCCTAAACTCCACCTAAACTTAAGAATATTAAAAACTGCAACTTTTGGTACTTAG
>NC_057807.1:312559625-312573858 GCF_018294505.1 Triticum aestivum | reverse complement strand
TCCCCCACCGCCATCCGCCATGGCTCCGAAGACCGGGAAGAGCGTGAAGTCGGCCGAGGCACTGCGGCTTGAGGCATTGCGGAAGGAGCGGGCACTCTTCCCCCCTGAGCTCTCCACGAAGGAGCTGAGGGAATGGTTCTACATTTTCTGGTCGACGGAGACGCGGGCGCATCCGCGCACGCAGGTACTCTCCGCCGAAGCTTCTACTTCGAAGCGGTGTCCAAAAGGATACTACTTCTTCCCATTGTTCTTCTATTGCGGGCTCTGCCCGCCCTTTTCCGATTTCTTCTACAACATCATGAACACATACGGGCTCCATCTCCTCGATTTCACCCCCAACGCCGTTCTGACCATGGCGGTTTTCGCGCATCTTTGCGAGAACTTCGTCGGAATCCACCCAAACGTAGCCCTTTTCCGCCACTACTTCATGCCCCGGGTCGAGAAAGGAGAGCCCTTGTCTGGCGGGATCGCCTGGATCTCGAGAGCCAGTATGAAGGAGGTGTATCTGGAGGGGGAGCTCTGTAGCAAATGGGAGGAATGGAGAGCGGAATGGTGTTGGATTGTTGACGCGGATCCGCAGCCATTCACCAACCTGCGCCAAGCCCGAGTAGTGCGCGGCGGTGACTGGAGCGCCCTGGCGGCGGACGATGCTAGGCTGAAGATCTCCACCACCCGGATCTTGCGGCTCAGGCTTGCCGGGCTCACTGTAGGGGCTGTTGGCGCGGACTTTCTTCGCCGCCGCATCACCCCTCTACAGGAGTGGGGGAGGCCCATCTGGCTGTTCGGGGGCCCGGCGGATATCATGAGGCTGCGCCCAGGCCTCAATTTTAACTTCACTGTCTTGGAGTTGGATGGGACGCTCAAGGAGCTGTTCAAGCACGACCCCAACCATCCCGAGTGGTTCAGGCTGCCGCAGGGCGTCGTCCCATTGTGCAACAACTCCCAGTTCGACTGCATCCGCGCAATGATGCCAGAGTGCGACTCGCACGGGATCATCCCAACTTGGCAGGAGCCCTCCGACGATGTCGTGCAGCAATTCTTCGATGACTTGGTGGAGGTAGCGGTCCGTGCCGACGAGCAGAGGCTCCTCACCCGCGACACCACTGATGACGAGATGCGGCGCATTGCCACCAGAGCGGAAGAGGCGGCGGCGGCCGCCGCCGCGGGCGAGTTCGGGTTCACTGTGGAGGAGGCAGAGGCGGCCGAGGCGGCAAGCCTTCCCGATCGAGAAGAGCTTGTCGGGGAAGTCGCCAGCGAGGGAGAGGCCGAAGCCAAAACGTGTGAGCCCGCCGAGGGTGCAAGCGGCCAGCCGTCTTCGAGCAGCTTGCCGCAGGCGGAGCCCCCAGCGCAGCCCCCAGCTCAACCAAGAAGGCGCCTCCGCAGGACCAGAGACATAGCAGGGCGGCAAGCAGGCCAACAGCCGCCGCGCCGCAGGACACGCTCCACCGCGACAAGCACCGTTGCCGCGGGAGCATCTCGTGCCACGCCGGCAACTGGAGCGGGGTCCTCTCGAGCCGCCGCTTCAGACCCTGCCGCAGCTCCCGCCAAGCGTCCAAGGGAGCCTACTCCTCCGCCTCGTCACGCTGAACGAGTACCCAAAGATGTCGTGGGAAACGAACACCTATGGGGCAGGGCCCCTTCTCGGTCCGGCAGGGAGCGGAGGACGCACGAAGAGCAGATCGAGGCGAAGCACGCGAGGGATTTTACCCAGCTTCGGAGCTCTCCGGAGAGATAAAACTCCTACTGCTGCTTTGTGGTGGTATTATGTGCTTGCTCGAGAGCGTGAGCGTTCTGTAGTTTCGAATGAGTCGAACCTCCTCTACGTTGCGCATGGGCCTCCTTTTATAGGCTAAAGGGGTCACCGACAGGTGGCAACGCAGACAGGGGTACAAATGTAAAAAGAGGGGTTGGTACAACTGCCTCTACAGTGCATCCTACCTAACTCTGACGGCAGGGGACAAGAGCATTTAATGCCCGTCCGCGTCACCCAACAGTGCAGAAAAGCGACCGTTAGGGGCGCCACCGTTCGCCACGATGGCCTTCTCGTCATCTCCACTCGCCACCTTGCACCGCTTGGCTGCACAGCTTCCCGCCACGTGTGCCCGGAACGATCCTGCGGTGATACGTCGTCGGATGCGCTGGAGCGTGGGCACAGAGTGGTGGCTTCGCCGCGGCAAGTGCCTTGCCGCGGTCGTTGTCTTGTCGCGCCTGGTAGCTTGTCGCTCGCCGGGTCTTGCCGGGATGCGCGGCGCGTCGCGGAAAGTTCCTTGGTTGGCCTTCCCGGCAAGCTCCTCTTGCCGGGGCCTTGTCTTCTCTGTTAAAACACTTTGTTCTTGAATGGCTCCAATAGGAACTACGGAGGATCTTGGCGGGCACCCGGCAAGCCTTGCCGCGGGGTGTTGCGACTGCCCGTGCACAAGTTCGGGATACTAAGATACCCCTACTTTAGTACACCGACAATGACCGAGAACTTCTTGTGGCACTTCATCAGAAACAAGATAAGCATCACTATTGGCTCAAGAGACAGATGCAAAGCCTCTTGGTGGATGTCAATCGCATTCGAAACCTTGCCACCAAGAATGCATTTGTTGCTCATGAGACTTGCTGGCGATCATGGAAGAGTTTGACGCTGCTTAGTGCTGAAGCAGATCTTCAAGACGATGGCTTCAATGAAAGATTCCAGTTTGACTCAACTCCTCCATGGACTGTTGTCCTACGTCGAACTCCATCCCTTGAAGACTCTGACTATTCTTCCTCCACGGCAACTGTAAATGCCAGAGTGATCGATGATGAAGATGATGCTACTTCCCCGCCTCCTACCTCTGCACGCATCGACACTGCACCAAGTACGTTTGCACCGCCAACCAACGACGACAACCCTGCTACTTCACCTACTCATGAGGACGAGTAGATGCTCTATGTCTTCAAACCTTTTTGGTCCTTACTGACAAAAGGGGGAGAAGCGTATGAGTTGATAGTCTTCAAGCGGGTTCATATGGGTGGTTGCATTATATTTTGCCTCGTGCTTACAACTCTTGCTTTTGAAACAGTTGGTTCTTTGAGTTGTAACACCTAAACTCGATGGTCGTCTGCTACTTATTTGCTTTACTGTGATGCGATGATAAATTCCGCATGTGCGATGATAACTTCCGCACTTAGATCATTCTGCAGACGTCCAGTTTTCATTATGCATGTCATTCTATTTGCTATATCATTTCATGCATGATGAATTATCTTCATAAGTTGAAGTGGATCTCCACAAGTACAACCTACCATGTGCATTTGCATTCCAAAAGCAAATTACTTATATGCACATCTTCAGGGGGAGCCCTTGCTACTTATGAAGACAATACCCTATCCTTTACAATTTCACATACTTTATCCTCGTTGAAAACTTCAACCAGTTTGTCATCAATCACCAAAAGGGGGGAGATTGTAAGTGCATCTAGTGCCACCCCTAGTTGGTTTTGGAGTATTGACGACAAAGTTGGTTGCGGGACTAATGCGTTTGTGAGAATTGCAGGATAACCCAGGTAGTGTCCCTCTTTGATTCGGTTTACCTACCGGAGATGACCACTAAAAATGTATGAAGACATTGAAGACAATGGTGGTATGTGAAGATATTCATATTGAAGACTATGACATGAGAAGACATTACGTGAAGACTATGGAGCGCGAAGACTGTGTGGTGTCGTTATTTCCTTTTCTTCTTTGCTGAGTCATAGGAACCACCGTACTGTTAAGTGGGGTCCAAGTGAACTAAGTCAGAGTGACTGAAGTGATGCTCAACCCAAATCCTATGTCTTCGAGCGAAGACAATGAGAGCAAATCTTATCCAGAGCTAGATGAGTCAGCTTTGCTTGTAGCCCAAGTAAAGTTGCCGTGTGTGTTTGAAATCTGACCGTTGGAACACGTGTTAGTTCCTTAGTGACCCAGGGTCATTTTGGACAAATCAGGTCGGGTTGCCCAGTGGCTATAAATAGCCCACCCCCTACACCATAAATTGGTGGCTGCTTAGAGTTTGTGCACGGCTTTTGTCGTTTGAGAGCAACCCACCTCGAAGTCTTTAAGAGAGAGAAATCCTTGCGAGGACAAAGCCCAAACACCCAGAGCCAAAGAGTGTTAGGCATCACTGAAGTCTTTCTGTCTGTGTGACCTGAAGACTTATTACACTTGAGGACTGTGAATCCTCCAGTCGGTTAGGCGTCGCGTTCTGAGCATCCAAGAGTCATTGTGGATTGTCGGTGAACGAAGTCTGTGAAGGTTTGGAAGTCTACCTTGAAGACTTACCAGAGTGATTGGGCGAGGACTGGGTGTCCTTAGCTCAAGGGGAATAAGGTGAAGACACGGTCTTCTAAGTTAAATCTCAACCTCCCTAACCAGACGTACAGTTGTCACAGCAACTGGAACTGGTCCAACAAATCCTATGTCTTCAACAAGCGACTGGTTCTATCCCTTTCCATCCTTTACTTAAGTTTGTCTTCGTGAAGTCATTGCCTATCTGTCATACCTGTTTGACTTCATTGCTTGACTACTATCGTTGATTGGCTTCATACTATCTTCCATCCTGATCCTTACTACTTAGCTACTATTAGTCATGTGCTTTCACATCATTGCATACTTGACTATGGTTTGCTTACAGTAGTTTATCTTTCGCTGCATATCAATTAGGGCATTTCGATTGTTTGTCTTCGAAACTTCCAAGTTTTGAATACTTTCATAAAAATCGTCTATTCACCCCCCTCTAGTCGATACTAGCACTTTCAGGGACTTTAGCATAATTGAGATATATATGGTCAATAGTGTGTGCACTCATGGTTGATCAATTTGTTTCACATTTGGACTATGAGATAACGATACTTTTGAACATGCGTGATATACCTTGATGTACCAGAATTACAAACCTAAGATTGGAATTTTAGAATTCAACTCCATCATTAGCTTTTGTAATTCATTTAAATGAAGGTACATTTTTTAAGCCAGGATTTCGTGATTTCAAATTCATATATCAAACCTAGAGATATACACATACGGGCATGTTCAAACTTTATAATCATCCACTTTATTCATACACATACACATTTTTGCTTTTGTCATCATATTTAGGATAAACACATTTGCAATTCATTTGAATTGGACCATATGATGGTATTTGCTTGTACTAGCTCAATGATCCATATTTGAAATTAATGTACAATCTAAGTTTCGAGTTGGAGACATTGATTTTCAAAACTTGCACTTTTTTTGCATGCAAAACAAACAAATTCTCGGCCATGATATCATAGTCGGTTGTTCAAGAGCAGAATATAATTTCAGGCGCCAAAAGCTTTCAAACTTCCCGCTCACATTGAAATATCTCACGCCCGAAAGTTCAGCCCTGCGATATTCCTGTTTTACCCCTGCCACATGAACGGAAAAGGACTGCTTTGGTAACTCCATTGTTTTCCCCTCTTTGCCCCTAACATTCTTCCCCACAGTCCCTCCCCTTCCCCTCCCCGACCCCCCCCCAACCACGGCAAGCCGCCGAATCTAGTCCTGTAACATCCCAAATTTTCAATTTGGAATGGTATACATTAGATCATCATTGCATATCATATTTTATTGCATTTTGGCTCGATCCTAGAAATTCTACGCAACTCAAGGACCCACGGAGAGAGTTGGGGATTTCGTTATTTTCATATTTGAGTTTCCTCAAATTTTGAAAATAGGATCATTTGATTTTATTTATTTTATCTTCAATAATTTCTATTATAAAAATATGAGAGAGGGAATAAAATGACTTTCCCAAAATAAAGAAATATTGAGGATTTAATAATAAAATCAAATAAGATTTTATTTAGGAGTTTTATTGCTATTTTATTTGAATTAGGAAAAATGCGTGTTTTTCAAAATTGCATTTAGGCCCCAAATAAATGTTCATATTGTCCGGCTTGATTTTAGAAGTTGGGGAAATTTTATTTCGGGATTTTTGGAGTCCATTTAGTATTTCTTTTATTTGTTTTTCTGCGCGTAATGATTTAAAAAAAAAGCTAACCGACCTACCGGGCCGTGTCCGCCTGGGACTCTAGGTCCGGCCGGCCTTATAAGCCGGGGGAGCCGACCCCGCAGCCCACCCAAACCCTAGCCCCAGCCCGACGCCGCCACCGCCGCCGGACCCCGCCGCCCCCTCGCCGCCGCCGCCGACCCGCAGCCCGAGGTAGTCGCAGGTTTTTCTTATAAAACCGATCGGTTTTATTTTGAAACCCTAGATCCATTTTTTTATTTAGATCAGGTTCGGTTTGTTTTTTTACGGTTTAGTCTATTTAGCGGACGTTTGTCCGTACGTTCGTTTTAATGAACGGTTTTTGTCGTTTAGCCGCAGACAGTGAATGTTCGTTCGTTAGCCTGTTCGTCCTTTTTCATTTTCTCAGATTTTCCGCGATTATTTCTCATCGCGATTTTTGATCCGATTTTCATTTTATTATAACTTTTCGCTCGTTTATCGGAATCAGGCGATTCAAGCTCTTAGAGTTTTGTCTCGAAACCCTATTTCTGTTTAATCTACTCAAACAAGTTTTTGCTACTGTAAAATTTTGACTTAGGTCCAGATTAGTAAACGAAGCTTGTTTCTTTCGCTGTTTGAGTTTCGTTGCTTCGTTTGATTTGATTCTTTTTGCAAATCGGAGTTCTTAAGTTGAAATTTCTGGTTAGACTCTCTTATTTGAGTTTTACCTGTGCATTAGATGAGTGCTTATTGTATGCTTGTTTGTTTACGATAGAGTACCCGGAGTGCGCCGCTCGCTACTTCGAATCTCTAGGTTTTACGAACCATCAGCAAGGCAAGTAACACTTTGATCATACCTCTTTACTACCCAGTTTTATTGCATTAGATCAATCCTCAAACAATTGCATGATTAGGATCTATTTAAAATGTGGGTTTTGGGAAGTAGATGAGGTAGTACCTATTACCTATTTTGTTATCAAACCTTTGGGAGTTACTTCTACGTTTGCTTATATTGCCATGCTATGCTAGTAGATGTGGATTGGGTGAGTGTTTCCATGACATATGTGAGATTGTTAATTAATGGTTTACTTAAGGTGGCAACTTAAATTCACATCTGGGTGGATTGAGGCACCTGGGGAACCCAGTGTTGCCTGTATTTTTGGAAATCCCGGGGTACCATGTGATTCTCCTATGGACCGCCACCCAGGCTCAAAGGGATCATGAGATTATTCATGCTAGAAACTTCCGTGTGCAGCCGCAAGCTACTATGGGCTCTAGCATAGTTGATTAAGTTGCGTGAGCTCTTGAAGAGGTAGAGTAGCACATGTAGGGGATGTAGGTTGGTATTGTCTACCCGGAGTAGAGAGTTAATGCTTCTGAAAAACTGTATCTCGGTCATCCGTTTCTCAAACACCATGTAGTGCGAGAAATCAAGCGGAGGAGATCGAGTCTTGCAAGGAAAAGTGCGCAAACCTCTGCAGAGTGTATAAACTAATCATGGTTAGCCGTGTCCCCGGTTATGGACGTTTTGAGTATCTAGTACTTGGATTATCATGTGAATCTCATCATGTTGCTTTAATTAATTTTGTTGGGTTTAATGATGATGCTTAATTGGGATTGACTTGGAGTACCCTTCTCAATGTTTAACAACCACCATGATAGTTAAATAAAATTTATTCCTTTGCAGTAGGGAAAAATTGGCTTTATGCAAAATTGTAACCATAGAGCTTTCCACCAGCCATATTTGCATGTAGTATAGCATTATTCTTTCATTACTCTCTATGTGTTACATTGCCAGCATATTCCATGTGCTGACCCGTTTTCGGGCTGCAACGTTCATGTTGCAGACATTTCAGACAACGAGTAAGGTGCCTTAGGTCGTGATCTTATACTCAGTGATGCCGTTGGAGTTGATGGACTCGCTTATCTTCCAAGCCTTCCGTTGTTATCGTTATTAGATGGCCTTAAGCCATATTTATTGTAGTAAGTTCTCTTTTGAGACATTCGATGTAATAAGTGTGTGATTGCTACTCTGTTATAAATCCTTCAAGTACTGTGCATGTCAGCATTACCGGTCCAGGGATGACACTGAAGCACAGAGATCAGACTGTTTGAGGTCGGGTCACTACAAGATGGTATCAGAGCACACGCTGACTATAGGACACGACCACTAAGCTAAAGCCCTAGATCACTACTTTCTCTTCTCATTTCTAACTCCTCATCTTTTCTACTCTTTTAGGATGGCGGATGCAAGGAACAAGTTTACGCAACCGGATGAAGATACACCCTTTGGACGCCACTTGAAGGAAGTCACTAGATACCTGAACATCGGAGTACCAAACTTCACCGGGACCTACATCGCCACTTTAACTGAAGAGGAGCGCTGGATGATTCAAGTTCAAGTTGCAGGAAGAACGTTCATGCCCGTCACTGAGCCCATAGAGTTTTCCTTTGATGCACCAACCTGGAGTCTAGGAAAGAGCATGGCAGCTCACATCACCATGGGACGCATTGGAGAAGTTTACCACAAGGATCTCAAGGATACTATCTACCAGATTTGTGGGCGCCGAGATGAGCAATGGGAGATGATCAGCACCAGGAAGGATAGATCAATTGCAGCTTTCATCCAGGAGTTAAACCAACACATTCATCGCCAGAAGAACCAGATGTGCGCATGCATGATAGATCTGAAGAAGGCATTGACCAAGATCACGGAGTTGGAGGAACAACTCAAGTCTACACGCGATGGATATGAGGAGGAAATAGCGACACTCGTGGAGAAGAATGATGATCTGAAGAAGAAGCTAAAAGTATTCATGGGATTTCCTGCGACTGGAGGAGAAGATGATGATTGCACCTGCCCGGAGAACTACATCATCATCGACGACACCGACTCGGACCCAGACGATAGTGATGATGACTTTGTTGATGAAGCTGGAGCAGATATCATGGAGTCTTTGATCGAGCAGTTTTTCTAGTCGACCCCCATAACAGTAGTAGTATTTCCCCCATGTATATAGCATAGTCCGAGCACTTTGTAATGATAGTTAGACCGTTGTATGCCCTTGTTTGCATTGATCGAAGTGATGTTGATTGAAATTGTCTCATGTGCATATGGGTAGTGTATTCTCTATAGACCTCATTCTATTCTATATTCTCATCTTTTCTAAACCCTCAGATGCCTCCGAGACGTGACAATGGATTTGTTTTCCCATCAGAGCTCACCCAGTTGATCCAGCAGCAGAATGCATTGATGCAGATACTAGTCCAGAATCAGAATCAAGGGAACAACAACAACAACAACAACAACCCACCACCACCACCACCTGTTGATCACTTAGCCTGTTTCTTGAGGCTGAATCCGCCGGTGTTCTCCAGTAGCACCGAGTCAATAGTTGCAGATGATTGGCTCCGCAAGATGGGAAGGGAGTTGACCACTGTAGGATGCACAGATGCGGAGAAGGTGCGTTTTGCCGCACATCAGCTTGATGGACCCGCAGCATCATGGTGGGAGAATTTCATAGCCACTTATCCCATCGACACTGTCACATGGGATCAGTTTCAGTAGGCTTTCCGTTCTGCTCATGTTTCAGCAGGAGCAATGGCCATGAAGAAGCGTGAGTTTCGCAACTTGCGCCAAGGAGGACGTACTGTTGGCTAGTATGTGGATGACTTTAGTAAGCTAGCACGTTATGCCCCAGATGACGTTGCTACAGACGCAGCTAAGCAGGAGAAGTTTATGGAAGGACTAAATGATGAGTTGAGCATACAGCTGATGGTAGCAACCTTCAACAATTACCAGGAGTTGGTAGATAGAGCTCTTATGATTGACGGGAAGCAGCAGCAGATTGACAGCCGCAAGAGGAAGTATGGACAAGGGAAGTACAATTCTGGAGCTCAGCAGAAGCCTCATTTTACCCCGAACCTGGGAGGACATTTTTAGCATACCCATGGAGGAGGTAGCTCGCACAACCATAGTGGCCCCAAAAATGGTAATGGGAATGGAGGAAGCAACGGACAGAACCGCACCAACCCATCAACACCAGCCAAGAGGTATCTAAGCCACATCACCTGTTACAAATGCCAAAAGACCAGACATTATGCCACTGAATGTCCTGAAGCGAAGAATGGAAATGGCAATGGAAGCTCTGGGAAGAAGCCCAATCCTTTTAACAAAAGACAGGTGAACCACGTTAGCGTGGAGGAGGTTGAAGCCCAGCCAGATGCAGTAATCGGTAAGTTTTTGGTTAAGTCATTTACTGCACTCGTTCTTTCTGATACTGGTGCATCGCATTCATACATATCAAGGGGGTTTGTGGATAAGTATAAACTGCCAACCCAAGCCCTTAGGTCACCCATGTTAGTAACCTCTCCAGGAGCAGAGTATATGGCTAGTCTATGGTGTGATCCGTTGCCATTAAGGATTGGTAACTACATGTTTCCCTTAGACCTAATAGTATTGGACTCGCAAGGACTGGATGTGATATTAGGCATGGATTGGTTATCGAAGTATGGAGGGAACATTGAATGCGCTAGTAAGTCAATTTTGCTTACCACGCCAGAAGGAAGAAGGATCAAGTATGTATCCCGGCATGTGCCGAAGAGAACTCAAGTAAATTCCTTATCAGTAGTTGTACAGGAGGAAGTACCAGTGGTGAAGGATTTTCCTGAAGTATTTCCATAGGAGTTGCCAGGCATGCCACCGGATAGAGACATTGAGTTTTTGATTGAGCTTTTGCCAGGCATAGGGCCAATATCTAAGAGATCGTACAGGATGCCCACAAAAGATTTGGAGGAAATTAAGAAGCAGATTAAGTAGTTACTGGACAAGGGCTATATTCACCCAAGTTCTTCACCTTGGGGATTGCCAGTGCTTCTAGTGGAGAAGAAGAATGGATTGTTAAGTATGGTTGTTGATTATCGCAGATTGAATGAAGTGACAATCAAGAACAAGTACCCACTGCCGATGATCAATGACTTGTTTGACCGATTGCAAGGAGCTAAGGTATTCTCCAAGATCGATTTGCAATCAGGATACCATCAGTTGAATATTCGAGAGCAGGATATACCTAAGACGGCTTTTACCACCAGGTACGGGATGTGCGAGTATACCGTTATGTCATTTGGTCTGACTAATGCACCCGCCTATTTCATGAACATGATGAACAAGGTATTTATGGAGTTTCTGGATAAGTTCATCGTGGTGTTCATTGATGATATTTTGGTCTACACAAAGAATGAAGAGGAGCATAAGGAGCATTTGCGTTTGGTACTGGAGAAGCTCAGAGAACATCAGTTATATGCCAAGTTCAGTAAATGTGAGTTTTGGTTGAAGGAAGTTGGATTCCTCGGACATGTTATATCTGGAGAAGGAATAGCAGTAGACCCCACCAAAGTTGTCACTGTGACAAACTGGGAAGCCCCAACAACAGTTGGAGAGATCCGGAGTTTTCTTGGACTCGTAGGATACTACCGGAGGTTCATTGAGAATTTCTCAAAGATTGCAAAGCCCATGACAGAGTTGTTGAAGAAGGACACCAAGTTTAAATGGACTGAGGAATGTGAGGCCAGTTTCCAGGAGTTGAAGAAACGTTTGGTTACATCACCAGTATTGATTCTGCCCGATCAGCGCAAGGATTATGAAGTATATTGTGATGCTTCTCATCGAGGACTTGGAGCAGTGCTTATGCAGGAGGGAAGAGTTGTTTCGTATGCCTCATGACAGCTTAAACCTCATGAGTTAAATTATGCTACACATGATTTGGAGTTAGCAGCCGTAGTGCATGCATTGAAGACATGGAGACATTTTCTCATCGGAAACCATTGTGAGGTGTACACGGATCACAACAGTTTGAAGTACATCTTCACACAGAAGGAGTTGAATCTCAGGCAAAGGAGATGGTTGGAGCTCATCAAGGATTATGATATGAGATTGCATTATCACCCCGGAAAGGCTAACGTAGTAGCCGATGCGTTGAGCCGCAAGAGCCATGTCAACAGACTCATGACCGGAGAGTTACCAAAGGAGTTAGCTGAGGATCATCGTGAGCTATGTTTGGAGTTCCAAGAGGCTATGTAGCAGCACTAGAGATTCAGTCTACTTTGATGGATAAGATCAGAGAAGCCCAGAAGACTGACAGGGAAATTGCCGAAATAAAGGAGAAGATGAGCAAAGGAAAAGCTAAGGGATTTCGTGAGGATGAGCACAATACCTTATGGTTTGAGGACCGCGTTTATGTGCCTAATGACCCGGAGATCGAGAAGTTGATTCTGCAAGAGGCCCATGATTCGCCGTATTCGATTCACCCAGGAAATACCACGATGTATCTGGATTTGAAGGACACTTTTTGGTGGACCGGAATGAAAAAGGATATTGCGGAGTATGTAACAGTATGTGATGTATGTCAGAGAGTGAAGGCAGAGCATCAGAAGCCAGCAGGATTGCTACAACCATTGCCGACACCCGAATGGAAGTGGGATAAGCTAGGCATGGATTTTATCACAGGATTGCCCAGGACTCGTTCAGGCTATGACTCGATATGGGTTGTAGTCGATCATTTGACGAAGGTAGCCCATTTCATTCCAGTGAAGACCACTTACACTAGTGCTAAGTTGGCAAAGATATACATGACCAGGATCATATGTCTGCATGGAGTTTCAGGAGCATTGTATCAGATAGAGAAACCCAGTTTACCTCAAAGTTCTGGAATCAGTTACACGAAACTTTGGGTACCATGCTAGAGTTCAGTATAGCCTTTCACCCATAGACAGATGGATAGACCGAGAGAGTTAATCATATTTTGGAGGATATGTTGAGAGCTTGTGCGCTAGATTATGGATATAGTTGGGACGACAATTTGCCATATGCGGAGTTCTCTTACAATAACAATTATCAATCCAGTTTGAAGATGGCCCCTTTCGAAGCTCTGTACGGAAGGAGGTGTAGGACACCATTGTTATGGGATGAAGTTGGAGACCGCCAGTTGTTTGGACCGGATTTGATTAAAGAGTCTGAGCAGAAAGTGAAGTTGATTCGTGATAGGCTCGAGGTAGCCCAGTCCAGGCAAAAGAGCTACGCAGATTCTAAACGCAAGGAGACAGTTTATGAAGTCTAAGACAGAGTTTATCTTCGTGCATCTCCACTTTGAGGAGTTAAGCGCTTTGGAGTTAAGGGGAAGTTAGCGCCACGTTTTGTTGGACCATATAAAGTTTTGGAGCGTATGGGAGAAGTTGCTTACATATTGGAATTGCCCGAAGGATTCTCAGGAGTTCACTATGTGTTCCACGTTTCCTAGTTGAAGAAGTGCCACGCAGAGATGGCGGATATACCGCTCAGAGATACAGTGCCGCTGGAAGCCATACAATTGGATAGAGATTTGACCTATGAGGAGAAGCTAGTCAAGATTCTCGAATATGCTAGCCGAGTCACCCGCAGCAAGGTTATCAAGTTTTGCAAAGTTCAGTGGAGCCACCATACCGAGGATGAAGCCACCTAGGAGCGAGAGGAGGATCTACTGAAGGACCACCCTCACCTATTTTCTAGCCAACCCGAATCTCGAGGGCGAGATTCATCTTAAGGGGGGTTAGGTTTGTAACATCCCAAATTTTCAATTTGGAATGTTATACATTAGATCATCATTGCATATCATATTTTATTGCATTTTGGCTCGATCCTAGAAATTCTACGCAACTTAAGGACACACGAAGAGAGTTGGGGATTTCGTTATTTTCATATTTGAGTTTCCTCAAATTTTGAAAATATGATCATTTGATTTTATTTATTTTATCTTCAATAATTTCTATTATAAAAATATGAGAGAGGAAATAAAATGAATTTCCCAAAATAAATAAATATTGAGGATTTAATATTAAAATCAAATAAGATTTTATTTCGGAGTTTTATTGCTATTTTATTTGAATTAGGAAAAATGCGCGTTTTTTCAAAATTGCATTTAGGCCCCAAATAAATGTTCATCTTGTCCGGCTTCATTTTAGAAGTCGGGGAAAATTTATTTCGGGATTTTTGGAGTCCGTTTATTATTTCTTTTATTTGTTTTTCTGTGCGTAATGACTTAAAAAAACTAACCGACCTATCGGGTCGTGTCCGCGTGGGACTCTAGGCCCGGCCGGCTTTATAAGCCGGGGGAGCCGAGCCCGCAGCCCACTCAAACCCTAGCCCCGGCCCGACCCCACCGCCACTACCGCCGTCGCCGCCGTCGCCGCGAGCTGCCGCCACCACCGCCGATCCGC